>NC_142349.1:15047500-15215000 GCF_059441175.1 Urocampus carinirostris | reverse complement strand
TGTCATATTAGTAAATGAATATATGATATATTTAAAATGAATAAATAACTGTGTTTGGTATTATTCCCTGCTATGGCCGTCTAATAGACATCAGATAGTCATTTTCACTTGTTTGCCAATAAATGGGCAAATTAATCAACAATATTTTTGGATCAGTAAAAATAAAAAACATTTTCCTGATGTTACAGACACCTTTCACTTCAAAGAAAAGACATGCTAGTTTCATGAAAGATTGGAAGCCTTCGGATAAGGTGCAAATGTACAGGTTTTGGTGCCCGTGTTGTGAAGGACACGGCCACTCGTGTCTCTCCCATGATGGTTGCTTAAAGATGCATTTGTGAGGGTCATGTGCTTTTATCAGTCATGCTTGCAAATTTGAAATGCATGAAACCACTACAAAATGAAGGTTAACTGGGCTTTTGGGAAACTTGAATATCTGGTCGTTTTGTGAGAAAACACAAGCTCAGGCTTCCAGCAGTGTTGGCGCTATTGTGCAAATAACAATGGGAAACATTGAAATTGGCGTGTATCCTCTTCAGATAAGAATAAAAATATTATTGCAGATAAGCAAATAATTTATTCTGAATTTTTACTTGACTAGAAACTCTGCAATTGAAGAATCCTGATATTCTTTATTCAGAGGTCAGAGTTTTTACTTTCTTCATGGCTAAATTCAAGCACTTTTTGATGACCAATTCTCAAGCACCATGAAAAGAACAAATCTGGGGTGAATCATATATTCTGCAGGGCTACAAATATGTCTGTGACTCACTTAATTATGTATTTTTTGATCATGCGTGTGCATTTCTAGACGAATGATTTTTAGATCTTGAGTAAATGGCCAATGTAATTGTTTTTGAGAGAAATCCACCCCCCATGTAGGTGTTGAATGATGATTAAGTTCTTCCCATTACAATTTACCACCAGGAAACGGTACCTCAATTTTTTGCATGGCCCATAATATCAAAAATTGATACGCAATCTTTCCACTAATACACATTTCATAGTGCCCTGTTAAGGTGTATAGCATACACCTGTCCTCTTGGGCGCAACCCATAGGACAATGCTGTACAAACTAATTCCAGCTGCAGTTAATCATGAGGTGACAACAAATGCAATTGCAAAGCGAAGCCGCCAAGAGAGCAGTGTCGACGTAATTTTTAAGCTGATTTGTTGATAAACAACTATTACAAGCATTTACAACAAATCAGCCTAAAATGTAAGTACTTTTCAATACTTGAGAACAGAACAGTAAAATTCAAGCATTTTCAAGGATTTCAAGCACCCGCATGAACCCTGTTCATTCTTTATTTTTTTGCAAAACTCACAGTTGTCCGACGACGATGGAGTCTGCGCTCTGACCTGGGACGCGTCACTGCTCCTCTCCTGCAGAACAGAACGGGTCAAATGATAATCGAATCCAGCCAAGTTGAGCCGCAAATTATTTTTCAGAAATGAAGCCATGCGATTTACCAATTGCACAGAGTAGTCAGGTACCAGCTGGTCTAAGAGGGAGCTACTGTCCCCCATTTTGTCCAACTTCTCATGCTCCTTTAAATTGTTCTTGGGCATGCTAAGGCAGATGGGTGTGACCTGCACTGGCATGGGACACACTAAAAACAAAGAAAGATGGGAATAAGTTGAATGTGCAACAGCATCTCTCCATTTAATCCACAGACAGAAACGCCCAAAGGTACAAGTGACGGCATTGACAAGTGTTATGAGACACAAACTACTGTTTGACCCAATTCGTGCTTTAACTTTTGCGAAAGCAGATTTAAGATAACATTTAACTACAGTAGACTCAACAAACTTCACAGGAAACAATAATTTGGCTACTAACGAAGAAGGGAGAAAAGTTTAAAGGGAAAATGTCATCTTTTTCATGGCCAAATTGAAGCAGTTTTGAAGGATTTAAAAAAATTCCAGTAGCATTAAAAGAAGCGATCTGGTGTGAATCGCGTATTTTGCAGATCCACAAATTCATCAGCGATTTACATATGCGATTTTTAATCTCGAATGTTATATTTTTTTAGACATATGTTTTTCAGATCTTGAGTAGATCACAAATATATTGTGAATCCAAACAATACGAGTGTAAATATTTTCAAGACAAATCTTTCCCGATATAGGTGTCGGGTAAAATGACGGTAATATGTGGCTTGCATTTTTAGTTACTGAATGTTCTTCCATTTACAATTTTACCTACCACTACCTTAATTTTGTTGCGTGGCTCATAATAGATGGCTATAATTGATACATAATCCCTCCACTAATACACATTTCACAGTATCCTGTTCAGGTATTGCTTGCACTTGTCCTTTTGGGTGCGACCCATAGGGGGCGATGAAGCTTCATAGGACAATGCCATACAAGCTAATGCCGACTGCCATTAATCACAAGGAAAGAAGAAATGCAATAGCAAGGTGAAGCCATCAGAGAGCAGTGTTGGCGTCATTAGCAACAATCTCAAGCATGTACAAGAACTTTACCAAAAATTCAAGCACTTTCCAACACTTGAAAGCACAACATTAACATCAAAGCATTTTCAAGGATTTCAAGCACCCGTACGAACCCTGGAATATGATTTAAGTGTTCTGAGGTGTTGTTATTTGTGTTACCTTTGTCTAACTGCATTGCCTGCTCCTGGTGCTCTACTGGCCGGATGGCGACACTGTTAGCACTGTTAGCCCAGTCCTGGTGTACGAGGGTCCTGGGACTGGAAGGGGGCAGGGAGCTGGGCCTGCTGGTAGCCATTTGGAAGGAGATGACACAGTCAAGACCAGGGCCATGGGCGAGACCAGTGCTGGGACTGGGGCCCGGCCCGGGCCGAGCATGAGAAGGCGAGCAGGGGGCAGACGCCGCTCGCAATACCGCAGACGTTGTCAGGCAAACAGGGCCAGGGGTGGGGGAGCGCCCTTCCTGGCCGTCCCGGCTCTCATCTCCGCCGTCCTCTTCTATGTTACTGTCCGTGTCCATAGCCATGGAATTGTCAGCCTGAAAGAGTTGGCAGCTTTTACATTAAGACTGTTTTGGATGGATTGGGTTTTCTAGTTCCAAACCTTGCACGGCTTGTGGAAATTTGCAGTCCCTTTTACTTTTCACGATTCATTTTATTGATTTACGACTACAGTGATACCTCAACAAACGAGCTACTCGATCGAGATCAGAGGTAAGATCGGGCCTAAAGAAAAATCTTAAAACGCAACCCAGCCCAAGCCTGACCAGTTAACTAGATTTGCAGGACTGAGCCCAAAGCAAACTCGAAATTTCATGTTTTATCTGGGAGGACTCGGGGAAGGAGAGGTTATTTATGATGACAAATTAAAGCCTGTCTTTTATCATGAAATCTAAGTTAAACAAAACTGTATAAACATTTACGTCTTTTATATTTCTGTGTCTGTGAAGGTTAAGTAAATGACCATTTTCCATCATTGAAAGATTTTTTTTAAGAGTTGACAGGAAAATTTTAAGGACGTCCGTCATTTTGATGGGTTGAAAAAGCAGAAGTACATCCTCAAGAATCTAGCACAGACTTTAGGAGAGAGAGAGAGAGAGAGAAAGAGAGAGGCATGGAGGCAAAGAAGAACAATGATGAGGGGATACTTTAAAAAAGGCAGCGAGAAAGAAGCCCGGCCCGACCCAAACATATTGATTGACCCGAAAAAATAAAAAAAACCTACTTTTTGCCTTAGACCTACCGACTCTATATCAAGATGAACAGATGACAAAACATCACTAAGTAAATTACTTACTATGGTTGAACATTGGCTGTGAAATGTGAGGACTCACTGGATAGCTCCATGTACCCTCTGTTCATTTTGCTTACATATTATGTCTCATTTTTTCTTTTGTTTTCTCATTATTGAAAAAAGAAACATGAACATTTGAAAATAGGAATATTTGGGTCTGCCTTATTTTCTCATCATGTGCGTACTGGAACTTTCAAAGTCAGTCACTATGTAACGGCATGCTATTTTCGGAATAACAAATTTGAGAAATGATTCATAAAAACAAGGTTTTTGTAAAAACAAAAAAATTTAAACTGTTCAATGTGAAATACTGATTTTACACTTTCAGAGAGAGACGATCTTTGGGTAATTTTCTAGTAGTTTCTATGAGGTACAAAGAAAAAACATATAAGTTTTGCCTGTTTGCAAAAACAAGATTCGTAGTTGTACATATTAAAAAGGTTTTGATGCTAAGTTTGGTTTTCTTGTCCTTGAGGGCAAGGATGAGCCCGGATGATGCAGGGTGCATACGTTCCAGGCTGTTGCACCAGCACTTGGACCTGATGCATGCCATCATCCAGAACCTGCTGCATCAGTCAAGATTTTGAGACAGGAAACCTGTCGTTGGGTCATCTGGACTTTTGCCATGATGTTAGTAACAACGGGATGCCCTTGCAACATCAACCGGAGCCTGGTCATCCTGGAAGAAGACCACTTTTCATGGTTTCTTAATTTTGCTCATGCTGATTTTTTTAGGTTTCAGTCAAGGGATGTTGTAATGGTGATCTGTGTAGGCTTTTGAAACTTTGTTTGTGATTAAAGGTTATACAAAACAATGAGACTTGACTTGTTACTCTATAAATGTATTAAGTTTTGCAATATATTTGTAAACTTTTGAAAGTGAAGACTAAACCAAAATAAGTGCCTCAATAATAACACATCTGAATTATCTAGTGCGTTTTTGCCACTCAAAGATACTTCACACTGGATACTTAAAAGTTTTTGTGCACACACATTAGGTTGTGGTGGTGGTTAAACCGTATATGTAGCCAAAACTGCCCTGTGGCAGACTGACGGAAGCTGGGATGCCATTTAAACTTGAAGCTTCTCCAACCACCACATTCAATTTGGTCAATTCATACACCAGTGTGGGTGGTACTGCAGGAAAGATGGGTGTATCTTATCAAAGAACTCGGTAACACATGACAAGTGCAAAGCTGGATTAAAACAGGTACATTTTGGGTTAGTGGACAACCTGCGCTACATCATGAGCCATTGTCGCTAAAAGTTGAAGTCAACAACCCATTAGAAATCCAAACAATCCATCCATCCATTATCCGCACCGCTTATCCTTACTAGGGTCGCAGGGGTGCTGAAGCCCATCCCAGCTATCTTCGGGCAGTGGGCAGGGGGACACCCTCAACATGTTGCCAGCCAGTCGCAGGGCACACAGGGACAGACAATTCACCCGCTCATTCACACCTAGGGACAATTTGAGCAGCCAATTATCCTGATATGCATGTCTTTGGAACGTGGGAGGAAACCGGAGTGCTTGGTGGAAACCCACCCAAGCACAGGGAAAACATGCAAACTGCACACCGGAAGGTTTGATCCAAACAATAACATGCTATATTATTTTGTTCTATGGCATTTCATTAGTGCCAAAATTTTTCCGATGTGTAGTTTGACATCTGTTAATGTTGCGTGTCAGTGCTTGTGTCGGGGTTGACTTTTGTTGTATGCGTGCAAGTTACGTGTCATTGTTCATGACGATGACACATAACAAGTGCACACTTAAAACAAAATTTAACAACGATACTTGACATATGCACACAGCTACGACACGCAGCATTAACAGATGCCACATGATATCGTCAAACTACACAAAGGTAGAATTTTAAAAGGGTAATTTTATGCATAGACAGTATTTTGGCACTAATGGAACCCCATAGTGCACATGTACTAGCACCAGCAGACATGGACACCAACAACGACTCTTATCACGTGCACACAGCAAGTCACGACATATGCCTGGACAACAGAATTTTCGCACTAATGACATTCCATATTGTTCCGGCGTCTCGCACATATTAGTAAAACCTCTTTCGGTTGTTTCTAAATATCAGACAGATGTTGGTTTAATGTGCTAGTGCTGTTTGTCCAACAATTCTGAGTAGTAACGTGAAACCGCTTTTTTTTTTTATTTTCTTTGCTTATTTAAGGTATACTATACTATCAGAGGATAGTGTAATGCTAGTCTGTAGTCTGTATAGCTTCGACACTTCTTGTGATTAAGGGGTATAAAAATAAACATGACTTGACTTGACATGACTTTAAGTGAAATGTGCTCGGCCTTCTTAGTCAGATCACTGTGATTTTAAAAAAAAGAACAACTTTTGAAAGAGTTTAATTTTTGGTTGAATTAGTTTGGATTGCTTTGTGATTCTGTGATTCGGCTAGACGAATCGACGGACTGGCGTTGATCATTTTTTCACATTTCATTGAGGGGTTTGTAGTCTGTTGAGATTTCTGAGTGTTGGATGTTTGATTCTGGTTCTCTCAACTGTCCGGCCGAATGTCTTGTTAGTCATTATATATTAAATTTGCCATTTAAGAAGACAAAAGAAAAGCAATTGTGTTGCATGGGCTATACTTATAGCCGTTGGTAGGTACAATGTCATTCTCACAAATTAATTATTTTAATTTTGCAACTCAACACAAAGTAAGGATACATTTTGGGGGAATATTCTCAAAAGACGGAAATCACTTGAATGAGTAATGTCAGTAATTGTTTCTAATAAAGCCACAATGTGCAATATTTGACCACTGGAGGTTGTCTGTGTTGTCTGGTACAACTTCGTGTCCCCTTCCAGCTTTGCAGTCTACTGTACGGTACAGCTACGAAGAGCTAGCATTTGCATTAGGCACCAGAGAAGAAGAGAGTTTGTCTGGCCATAAAAAACGAAGCAGGAAATAATAGAAAGGTATGAAAAAGGGACGTGTTTGTGTGATCTCGCAAATGAAAATGACATCACATATACATACATACACATTATATATATATATATATATATATATATATATATGCGATTAGCCTAGATGGTAGTGTGCCCGCTTTGAGACTGTCGCTGGTTCGCGCCTCGGCCGAGTCATACCTAATTGGTAAAATGGCGGCGCCCTCTGTTGGCTGCGGCTGCATCGGCTCGCTACAACGGGTCAGGTGTACCGACAATTCGTTCTGTGTACATTGTTACAAAGAATGACAATACAAAGGAAATTATTATTATTATTATTATTAAAGTGTGGATAACGAAGACATCAACGAGCTGATTTAGGAAAACATAGCTTTGGACGACGGAACTGCAGGAAATGGAGACGCGAGGCAGAAAACACTGCTGAGGAAAGAGGCCGGTTAAAATTATATATGAATATTTTTCATTATTCCCTTTACCCTTTGTTAATTTACATTTTGGTCCCTTTGTTTTATGTTTATTGTACAGTAATGTAATTTTAACATGTATCAGTTTCATGTTCTGATCTTCTTTTATGATTTATTTGAAAAAAAAAGATACTTTTGCGGGGCTTGGAACGGATTAGCGCATTTATATTGAAAAGGCGTCTCTATTACAAATGTTTCAGGTTACAAAGCTACTCCCAGAACGAAATGAAATTGTAAGTAGAGGTACCACTATATTGACATGTTGGTTTAAGATCAGGTCATTGTGAAATTGTAATCCTGTGCAGTCCTTTGAGACATTTTTTGATTAAGGGCTATATAAATAACTTGACTTGACATGATGTTATTTGACCAACTTCCTCTCTCTGACAAACGGGCATCATTGGCGATTCCAATAGTTAGGGGCTGGCAGAGAAAAACACAAACACGGCCAGCGCGTTCCCATTGCTTTTCACCCAAACCGATTGTCGACACGGGTCGACTGCAGAAGACTGTCTGTCCGGGCGCGTCGGAAAATGTGCTTGAGCGCACGTCGAAATTTGACCTCCGTGGTGGTAAATCATTAGCTGCGACCAAGGATTGACACAACTTTCAATAAAGGTGGTTAAAACGAGTCGAGGGGACGGTTCTTAATCGACGGATTGGTTCGTGGGCGAACTGGGCTTCTGCGTGTGGCGGAGCGCGCTACATTCCTCCCCCTTCCCCCTCGCCGCATTTCGCACAACTTTCACTACCGCCCTTGAAAAAAGCAGCAACCCAGAAGCTTGCGGCGCTACGAGCACACGCCGATGTGATCTTTCCCGATCGATGCATGCACTTGTGATCTCGATATCACAAAAGAAGAACCGGAGAAGGTCGATGGGAGTGGTTTTGTTTTTTGCGCACATTTCCTTCGAAGTGCGCATGCAGATCGCACGTCTCGCCATTGTGCGTGCGCGGGGCGAGCAAAGGAGGGGGAAAGGGCGTTTTGAAGAAGGTGGGGGCAAAACAAGAAGGAAAACGACCTTAGAAGCGACGCGCGAGAATTCAGCCCCTGAGAATGACTCTCGTTTTTTTCACGGGGGTGATCGGCAACACATGTTTTTCA
The DNA here is from genome assembly GCF_059441175.1 of Urocampus carinirostris. Taxonomy (NCBI): domain Eukaryota; kingdom Metazoa; phylum Chordata; class Actinopteri; order Syngnathiformes; family Syngnathidae; genus Urocampus; species Urocampus carinirostris. The sequence continues at coordinate 15,206,725 of NC_142349.1, read as the reverse complement.
TCGCCTTTTTACGTGATCACGGCTTAACCCACATCGGTCAAACACGCGGCCCGCTTCCATTCAGTGGAGGGAGCAAGCTTGCTATCTCCCCGATTTCAATTGGGATGGCCACAACAAAATTAAATTGATGGAAAGTAACGTCAACCCGATGCATGTAAACAACGCCGTCCGACATTTGACGCGGATGCTCAACACAAAGTGAACTTCCACACCTGAATACCACCTTCAGGTCTTTGAAACGGGAAGTGGTGGCACCTTTAGAAGTCATTTAGGAAGGTTTACAAATTCGTCATGGCTGATACGTGTTTTTTTTTAATAACAGATGACGCTCGAAAACAAAAGTCCTTTCCTCCATTATTTTTATACACGTTTTTTTTCCCAAACTAAGTCCCTAGTTAAGGGGTTGGAAACGTATGGCTCACGAGCCCAGATGTAATCAAGAGTTCGTCTGGCTAGGACATAACTTGAGGGCCATACTAATCTCCTCTGTGATATTATAATTCTAGTGTATGTGTAACCTAAGCAATATGGTACTCCAATCGTTAGGTGCAAAGTTTGAACCATGGGCGTAACAAGCCCGTTTTGGGGGTTGCTCAAGCACCCCCAAATTCAACTGAAGCACCCCCCAAAATTTGTGCACTTTAAAACTCTTCAAAGGATAGGATAGTCTTAAATATGATGAGAAAGGCTAGATAGGGAAAAAAACGAAAATGTGAACAGCGCAACTGCTTTGAAATGGTTCAGTCCATTTCATTCCTGGCACCCCTCCGGTGTATTATGGTGAGAGTATGCTATACAGTGGTTATATTGCACAACAGTCAAGTCACATTTATTTATATAGCCCTTAATCACAAAAATGTCTCAAAGGGCTGCACAGGATTATTACCACCCAATGCAATGACTTTGTTATCATCATCAGATAATAGTCCTCATTTTAGCTGCATCGAATTGAACGCAACAATGATCAGCCTAGCTTAATTGTTGGGTATGTGTAAGATATGTGTGTGGTCATCCACCCAGCACCAGCATGGACATTCAGTTTTCTTTCTGGTGAAAAGGGCACCATGTTCAGGTGAGAGTCTCTGCTGGTTTAAGATCAGGTAATTGTGTAATTTTGTAACTGTAATCCTGTGCAGTCCTTTGAGACATTTTTGTGATTAAGGGCTATATAAATAAATTTGACTTGACTTGACTTTTACCCACACTAACTATAAGAAAATGCGCAAAACCTCCTTTTATTTTATTTGTATAGGGTTGTCAGGACTACCCCATAGATCAGTTTGAAGTGTAATGTGACGTTCACAAAGAAAAAAACAGCCAGACACTCTGGGCAACCCCAAAACTGATCTTGAACTCACGTGTTACACCAACAGACCCGTTTGGGCTGTACGTCTCTAAGAAATCATATATAAGGAAGCTCATTAAACAATCTGTATTCACTGTTGAGACACAGAAAACCCACAGAGCAAACTGTAAACACCTGAAAACGTAAGCCAATCATTGAGCAATAGGGTTAGCGGTAGGTGTGGATTGATCTCTGCGCACATAGCGCACTCCACTAAGCATATCAGTATTTTTCACGTTTGTAGTATTTTCTGACAATTTCACACAAAAAAAACCCTGCTTGTACCTTGTTTTGAGACCATTATTTACAGCCAAAAGGACAGTCAAAATGAGCCCCATCTATCTTAAGTAAATGTGGGAAGGTGACACATTTTGAGTGATATATTTGTTCATATGGGACACGAGCTCTGACATTAATATTATTTTATAGATTCTATCAAACCACCAAACGTCACAGCATGAAATAAAATGTGCTGAAGAATTAGCTTTTGTCCTAAGAGCAGGTTTGGTGGTTTTGTTGAATTTTGTCTTCAAGTATCTCCCGTGCCTCTAAAAAAAAATCAAAATAGTTTGCTCTCATGGCTGTTTAATTTATAAAGATTTCCGACCCCAGCCCTAGTTGTCTTCATTATGGGGACTAAAACAGTATACCGGCTGGTGTCAAAGTAAAAGACACTTAATCATTTCAAACTGTCATTGTTTAATTTTGAAAGCCGACTTCTGGGTTGGACCAACTACTCCAAGTTGAACTTGATTGACGCCCGACCGAAAAGCTTGGTCAACGCAGAGTTTTGGGCCACGTATCGATCGCAAAAGGCTTCAGTTGAAACACACCCGCTTTTAATCTCTATTGAGTGTTTTTGGGTGGCTTTAAAGAAACACCAAGTGTGAAATGACCGTTACTGTGCTGACAATTGCACCTCATAACCCCAGCCCTCCTCCGCCTCCCATCTTTCTGTCCTCCGCCGTAGCGCTTCGTGTTGGGAATTCCGTTTTTTTGGGGGGGAACCGGCTCTTTCTGCTAGGTTCACAAATAAAGCCGGGGTTGTTTTCGGCTTCCAAACAGTTCTTTAGATTTTTATTTTTTTTGTGATATAATTCTTATAATAATGAAAACCTTCACTAAATAAATTAAATTTGAAAATGATTTATGCTATCATATCATAATAGCCTTTGTCGTTTCAATATACCGAAAACTTTTACCCAATGTAAACTTTCAAATTGTTTATAGTAAGCAAACAACACGGACATATCGAATAGGCACAAGCGAGGGAGAGAGAACAAAAGAGAGAATGACAGAAAATTATAGATAGAGGAAGAAAGGGGAAGGGAAAGAGAATGAGAAAAAGAGGGAATGAGAAAGATTGAGAGGGTAAGCAAAAGAGGAAAAAGAGAAAACAAGAGAGAAAGAGTGAGAGAAAGAATTGGAAAGAAAGCGAAAGACATGTAGACAGGGCGGCATTAGCTCAGGAGGTAGAGGGCTCGTCTTGGGATCAAAGTTCGAATCCCGGCTCCTCCGTGTTATATGTCGAAGTGTCCTTGGGCAAGACACTGAATCCCTAATGCCCCCAATAAGCAGGTTGGCGCCTTGCATGGCTGCACGGCCGCTATTGGTGTGTGAATGGGTAAGTGTGAAGCACATTGTAAAGCGCTTTGGGAGGTCTTCATTGACTTGAAAAGCACTATATAAATGCAGACCATTTACCATTTAGATAAAGATAAAGAGGAGGAGATACACATAATCGAGGGACAGAGAGAAAGAGAACAATAATTATAACAAAACATAAAGAACAAAAGGGAGAAACTATAGATAGAGAAAGAGAGAGAAAGAGACAAAGAGAGAGAGAGATAGACAGAGAAAGAGAGAGAGGGGGAGAGGAACGAAGAGAGAAATAAGAGAGAGAGGGGTGGAGAGAGAAAGAGAATGGAGACGGCTCCTTATTGTTGAGAACCGTTCACTTCAATGAGCTTGCTTATGGCGCCGTTTCGTTCGCGAACGGCCCATCACGAGTAGCGCTCAACCGCCGCTCCCCGTTTGCGGCATTCCTTTTCTGGGTACACACGCAAACCACTCCCCTCTCTAAAGACACGAGAGACGCTTCGAGATGACACGCACTATATTTGCAATAAACACCAAAAATAAAAACCTTTCTTGTTTTGCCGACCCACCTGTGAATGAAATGCGAAATTGTGGACAAACACATAAACGTGTGCCAAGAAAGCAAGAAACGTGGCTTACCTCCTCGAAGTCGTCATCGGCGTCCGGCGGGCCGAGCGCGCTGTCCCCGTTGCTCAAGTCCGAGTGATTGGCGTCGTTAACGGCCGCCGCAGACGTCCCCGTCCCCACCGCCGCCACTGCCACCGCCGCCGCCGCAGAAGAAGAAGCCGTCGCGGCGTCGTCCTTTTTTCGGCACCTTCGCTGAACCTTGGCGGCATTCCGGTAGGAAATGGAGCCCTTGTAGTTGACTTTGAGCACCGTCTGCTCGCGAATGAGCTTCTCCAGCTCCCCGCACGTTTGGTCGGGTTCGCACCCGTGGCGTCGCCGGACCATTCGGCAGATTCGCTCCAAGTCCGGTCGAGCTTTTCGCGACCGCAGAGAGTCAATAGTGTCCAGTATCCACTCGCGGTACTTGGCGTCGGACATTTTCCTCCTCTTTTTTGTGTTATTATATTGCGGGGGGACAATAAGGGGGGTATCTTCCCTCTCCAGTGCGTTAGTTGCAGCGTCGGAGAAGCGGAAACCTTCGCCCGTACGCTTGCCTGCGTCTGGCTGGAGCGCTTAAGGTGGACCGGCGGAGATACGGGACCAAAAGTTTCCCCCCTCTCCTCCCTTTCGCACGCTCTCCCTGCTGGGTGGAGTTTACGGCGACGTGCGATTTAACAAAGTCAGTGAACGTCTAGCAAGTAAGAAAGTAAAGCGGGGGCAGGGTTGTAATCTCGTCAGAACAAAACGTGTTTTAAATGATACGTGACGCTCTGAGGCGGTCGACGAGCTTTCAGTTGCAACGTTTTTTTTCTTCCCTGGTTTGTGAAGCTAGAAATCACAAACGCTAGTTCCGGGATGTAGGTCCATTTTACAAATTCGACTCCCAATTTTGCGATACAATAACAAAATAAATAGTGGTACGATGCTCAAGTAGGTCAAATCCAGCACAGAGCTACTTCACCTCAAAACATTTTTTGTTTTCTCTTTTATTGTTGTGTTTTGGGATAAACAAAAATAATATGGTAAATGGTCTGCATTTGTATAGCGCTTTTCAAGTCAATGAAGACTTCCCAAAGCACTTTACAATGTGCTTCCCACTTACCCATTCACACACACACGAATAGCAGCCATGCAAGGCGCCGACCTGCTTATTGGGGGCATTAGGGATTCAGTGTCTGGCCCAAGGACACTTCGACATAACACGGAGGAGCCGCGAATCGGACCTGCGATCTCTTGATCCCAAGATTTGGAACAGTGGTTCTCAACTGGTCTGTTTTCAGGACCCATCGTTCCACCCTAATAACAAACTGCAACCCAAATCAAGGGGAAAAAATACACTTCTCAAATGTATCGAATGAAAGAATTGTGCGGATTAAAGCAAAGACAAAAGAATACATTCACCTTTTACCCCCCCCAAAAAATACGAGCTAAACCAAAACACCTCTAGTATTGTATATACTCTCATATAAGCCTACATTGCATATAAACTAACCCTACAAAACTGCTAAGGAATAACCAAATACTGAAAGAAATTCATCCATCCATTATTTGCACCGCTTATCCTCAGTAGGGTCGCGGGGTGCTGGAGCCCATCTCAGCTGTCTTCGGGCAGTGGGCAGGGGACACCCTGAACTGGTTGCTAGCCAGTCGCAGGGCACACAGAGACAGACAATTCGCTCGCTCATTCACACCTTGGGACAATTTGGACTGGCCAATTCACCTAACATGCATGTTTTTGGAACCAGAGTGGCCGGAGGAAAGCCACGTAAGCACGGGAAGAACATGCAAACTCCACAAAGGAGGTTTGATTTCATGACCTCGGAACTGTGCCGCACACGTGCTAACCACTGTGCCGCCGTGCTGTAAAAGAAATTCAAACCCAAAATATTAATAAAACATGTACCTAAGCATGTAGATAATTCCAGATTAACATACAGGTAAAATGATAAAAATTTAGCATTTTAAACTATTTAGTGCACTTTAATGGCAGACACCCATACAGCATTTTCATATTTCGCTATAATTATTTTCTTCAACGCGATTGTTGTCATCACTGTTTTTCCATTTGTACTTCCCCTCTTCTCTCACTTTATTGGGATCCATCAATACAGGCAGAAAAGGGAAATGAAATGAACACAATGACAATAAAATGAGATCTGGTCCCTTTTGAACACAATTGAGACAGAGCCGATTGACTGAACAAGAGGTAAAGATCGAGTAGGGCTACTGTTATTGAGTGAATTTCACTCTCCGTTTTTGTTCTTAGCATTTCTTTGCAACCCACTGAAAACAGATGAGGGGGTCCCTCTTTTGGATCCTAACCCACCAATTGAGAAACACTGACTGAGAACGCATCCATGTCTAAGATCTATGAACATGCAGGTGACAGACAAAGGTTAACTTCAAACACAATAAGATGTGCAGATAATAAGGCACACGATAGGTTAAAGCTATACGACACCATCTACAGGACAAGTCTGCAGATGCTCTCAGCAAATTATGTTCTATTCAAGTTAAGATTCCTTGTAATTCCTTCATAAACCAAGATGACTAAATCTCTCTTCCGTGAATGCACCATTGTCCCGCTGATAGGAGCGAGAAGGCAGGTTAATGTTGAAAAATGAACTTTTCCATGCAGCCGAAGACACGCCATTGATTAGTGCAGTGATTTACAATCGGCGCATGACGCACAGGAAATGCATCTTTGTACTGCATTTGCATCCAGTTTTCTTTGGGTTGTCAGAGCATGTCCGTGGGTGGGCACTGCCCATTCCTAAACCACCACCCCACTTGGTAACACCCCTGCAAACAACACTGTTTTATGCATTGGACCAGGGGGTTCTAAATTTTCCACAAAACGGGCCAGATACAGTATGTCACAAAAGTGAGTACACCCCTCACATTTCTACAGAGCTTCATCATAATGTTTTTTTAAACAACACTGAAGAAACATGGCTTTGACACAATGGAAGGGAGTCTCTGTAAAGCTTATGAAGCAGTGTAAAGTCATTTGTAGCTAAATCCCTGGTAAGAAAAATGAGTACACCCTAATGTAACAGTTCCTGAAGTTCAACTTTTTTCGGCCAATATGATTTTGCAGAACCACTTTCATCGTCCTGGCCATGGATTTCACCAGAGTGATCTACCAATACCCTTAGAATCCCTACCTACAGAATCGCTCTTCTCCCTTTAAAAATGCAGAAAAAAATGTATGTAAATCTACCACTTTTACAAATGTAAACAACAACAAAGTCTTGACTTAAATAATGGTCTACTAGTGATCCCAAGAGCCAAGAAGAGATCCGCAGGTTCGAGAGCGTTCTCTATACGGGCCCCGGTGATGTGGAATGCTCTGACCCTGAGATTCGATCTGCAACCTTCGTGGAACTGTTTAAATTTAGGCTTAAAACACACTTTTCTTCTATAGCATATGAAGAACCTATATTTTATGTTGACAATATCGGTGTAATATTTGTCATTCCAACCTCCATTGCAGCCTGGTCATCCTGGAAGGGGGATTACCTCATGTGTGGTTCCTTCTCAAGGTTTCTTCATATACCTCATGTTGAGGTTCCAGAGTTTTTCCTTGCCCTCATGTAGGATTTAGATCAGGGGATGGTGTCCTAGTAGTCTGTGGTTTGCAATAATCGGTGGTCTGTGCAGCCCTTTGGGACTCTTTGTGATTAAGGGCTGTACGGATAAACATGACTTGACTTGAGACAAGTATTTAAGTCTGCAGTTGCTCTATATTTAAGCAAGATTAGGTTTTTTTTTTGTGTGAATAAACGATCCAATCGTCACATTTAAATTGTGTTTTGGTCAAAGTTTACCACTTCCAGTTTTAAACAAGCGCGTTTTATTTTTTGTTTGATTCTAATTGGCCGGTCCAAATTGTCCCTAGGTGTGAATGAGCGAATGAGTTGTCTGTCCCTGTGTGCCCTGCGATTGGCTGGCAACCAGTTGAGGGTGTCCCCTGCCCACTGCCCGATGATTGCTGGGATGGGCTCCAGCCCCCCCGCGACCCTACTGAGGATAAGCGGTACGGCTAATGAGATGAGATGAGATTCTGGTAACAGATTGCGATACGCGCTTAAAAATAGAGTGTGTTAAAACATATACCAATTTTAATGTCAATAGGTTAGCTTGTATGCAATACAGTTACCTGTTTTACAGGGAGAAATGGCTTTTGCAACGCTCTACTTGCATCTAGCTTATTGCGTTTATGGCGGACTGCAAAATTATGTTAAATGTACGGCTTTGCTCTCCCTGGCAACGCATGGTTCATGCAATGGAAGCAACAGTTTCAGGTCATGTTTATTTGTGAAGCCCCTATTCACAACAAGTCTCAAGGGGCTGTAGAGAAAACCCCCTTTTACAAAAACATGATATAAAACACATATGTGTCACAACGAAGAAGGCCAACAATGTTTACTACTTTATGTATGGTCAAATTTGAGACCTTCTCCATTACGGGTGGGCAGATCGATCCAAATATGGATGTTGTCGATACTGAGCAAGTTCTTCGATCGGCTCAATAGTTTTGTCCTAAAATTGATACTGTCTTCACTATATGTTGTCAGTGTGACGTAAGGTTATACATACAATATAACTTTCAGATCCAGTTCAATGGTGGTTACATTGTATTTGCACTACTGATTTGATTTTCAAAATATAGTGCAATGAAAAGTTCCGTATTTTCCAGACTAAAAGGTGCAGCTGATTTTAGACGCATCTTCAGAAATACTCCCACATAAAAATTTTACTTCCATATACCAGGCGCATCAAACTATTAGATTAAAGCAGAAGATAAAAATCGTATTTCGTTATTTCATACAACCTTAATGTTTGGAAGTCGGGTTTCGCAACTGTAATTATATGATTTGTTCATACATGGTTGGTTGGTTGCTTGGATCCCTTAACCTCTACAGTCGTAGGGGCACCATTTCCTGTGGTGTGTCTTGGGCAAGTACAGCCTGGTGTTGCCCATCCCTCTCCAGGCCAACATATGTTAAAGCATTTTATTGTTGTCATGTATTTCTGAATGTATTTATTGCATTTCTGTCTCTACGAAGGTACACTAGATTATAATGTGCACTTTGGAATCTTTGGCAAATTTGGGGGTTTTTGGTAAGCCTTATTGTATGGAAAGTACGGAATTTGAGTGTTCTTGTTGACATTGTTACACGGTGTTTGTGTTTTGGTTACGTTGCTGCTTTTTGGTTTGACTCTCTTGACTTTCGTTGAAGTATTTTGATTTTTATAATCTTATAGGTAGTAACATAGTATTTTTCACATTATTTGCTCTTTGACCTCATTTTCCAAATATTGTGCAATCGAAGATATTATACTTGTCATGTTGACCTGGTTACAGCTTTTTTGTTTGACTCTCTTAACTTTTGTTCTGAAACAGTTGTAATACAAATATTTATACATATGTTTTATACTTTGCATTGCAGTTATTTCATAAATTAGATCATTTTAGGCAGTTTTGTAATTAAAAACAAACTCAAGGGGTTCAATTATTCAACGATCATGGTGTTTGAAAGCAAAACGTGTCAGTATCAAATTAGTGTGGACTGATACTATCCTGTGTTAACTTGGAGCGGGTAGATGTCAAGATACCAGTATCACCCACCCCAGCCATCACAAAAAAAAATGGAGACTTTCTCCGCCATACGTTTTCTATGGAAAGAGTTCACTTTTGCTCGTTTCCGGCACGCAGTGTTAAAATAAAAGTTACAGAATGCGTTTGCGCTGACACGACTTTTATAGTGAAGTGAAAGAAGGGTGGCTTCCGGCTTTGTCATGCGCATTGCATATCGCTCGTTTCATCATCTCGAGTTCTTTTTCGCTCGTTTACTCTACAAAGTAAAACGTGCAATAATGTTCTCATGACGCGTGAAGAAGAACGATTAGCTACGTTCTCGTGACATTACGTTATCAATTCATGTTTTTTTTGTTTTGTTTGATTCAACTTTACTTTTTCCTCTCGTTTGCGTAGCTGCGCATAAAAGCACTTCCGCTAATGTCGTGTCAGAATAAGGGAGACGCTGCTTTCACAGTCATCTTCGCGCTATATGGCTCTCTCGCGCGCTTAAGGTGGAGCGCTGGAGAAGGTGCTCAAAGTTTAGTCTCTTCTCCCGACAGCGCAGCCAACACATGTCTGGAACGTGCAACGCATGGAAGGAGGCAACGACTCGCCCAAAGGAACAGCGCCGTCAAAGTAGCGATTTCGTGCAAGGGGGGCTTTGCTGTTCTTCCAGGCGGTTTGGCGTCCTTGTGAAACAAAGGCCATTTAAAGAAAAACACACACATTGGCTAGGACACGAGGTCGGGCTGCCCAACTGCATCGTGGATGTCGCACGCAATGTGGTGCAGCGTACTAATCGAGGTTTCTGGATGCATTGTTAACCACGACCAGAGCTTTGAGTTTTAGGCCTGGAGTTCTCCCTTTGTTGTTAACCCAACGTGAAGAAGAGCTTTCTATTGAAGAGAAGTGAGCTGAGAGAACATTTCAATTCTCTGTTTATGAGTGGCCGAGCCAGCTTGCATTTGCTTGACTGAAGAGAGCCTTTGGTAGCCACGACTATCGAAGTTGTGGCCCGAGGGCCAGAATCATGCAAAAATATGTTTATCCCTTGTAGTCATTAGCATAAATGTGTTTTTTTTAATAAATGGTAAATGGTCTGCATTCATATAGTGCTTTTCGAGTCAAAGCGCTTTACAATGTGCTTCACACATACCCATTCACACACACCAATAGCGGCCATGCAAGGCCCCGACCTGCTTATTGGGGGCATTAGGAATTCAGTGTCTTGCCCGAGGACACTTCGACATATAACACGGAAGAGCCACGAATCGAACCTGTGATCTTTTGATCCCTAGACAAGCGCTCTACCTCCTGAGCTAATGCTTCACTTATTTTATTTTTTTTGACTACTTCTCTACAAATGTAAGTTACCTGGGAAATCCCAGGAAATATGAGTGAAATCCTCACCCCCACACTTCTGCCAACATTAAAAAGATGTATATTTTAAAGAGGGTGTATAGAAGTAATGTATTTTTACTATCCATTCAAACTCACTCCATGTCAAACTGCTTAAATAAATGTGATTATTTTTTAAACAAAATCATAACAGTATAAATCAAATAAAGAAAGAACAAGTAGCACATTAAAGGCTAAAGTGTTTTTTTTACCCAGGGGTCAGCGCCCCAAAATGTAAGATAAGAGCCAAGTTAGACCAAAAAACCAAGAAGCTATATTTGTCTGGAGCCGCAAAAAATTTAAAGGCCTTATATAAGCCTTATAATGAACGCAACACATGCTGTATGTAACTCTACATAAGACTACTATCAAAATGACCAGGTTGGATGCAACACATCCAGTGGAGAATAACGTGATTACAGACGCCTCCCGACTTATGTACATGCGACTTACGGATTCTGGAAGATACGGTCATTTTTCTCGGGATATGGAAAAATATCCGGACATTGCTGTAAGTTAGATATTATACTGTGTCCACCTTTTTCTGAGCAGTCGTGCTTCTTCCTGCCGCGTGGCACCTTGAAGGGTCACCCAGCATCCACAACGAAGAAATCCTTCTACTTCCTGGTTCATGTGTAATCATAACGTGTACTGTATTGCTAGCGCGCTTTGACGATTTTATTGTTTAATATCTCGTGCATCCTTTCAATATGGTTCGTGTAAAGTGTAAGGAAGAGGCCAGCCGTTTCTTTTGAAACGAAAGTGGAAAAATAAAGCTTGATGCGTTTGAGAAAATGGTCGGAACCCTTTTTTTTCGGCCACTTTTTACCACGTTGGAGGACCTCTTGAAGCGCATCTTCCAAAAGTAAGTGAAACTCAACATCCTCTTTATAGAGCATATGATTTTATTAAATATGTATTTTTTTTGTACAAAACAATACAAGTTACTTTCGATTACAAGCCTTAAACATACCTTTATAAACCTTAAACATACATTCGATACAAAATATAGCACTGAATCAACGTACGAACAAATTCAATTTGCGACCTATCATCCGGAACCTAACTTGTCGTAAGTCGGGCAGCGTCTGTACTTTGTTGTATGATACCGCTTTAAGTTTAGTAAAGAAATATTGAATGTTCCATTGTTTTGATAAAATTGGAGTGATGCAATTAAGAAATCCAATTTTTTAATGTCATTTTAATTTTAAGGATCGGAAAAAAACAAAGGTGCATTATTTGCCCCTTATCTATAATAAAAAGAATGCAATAAAACTTAGCATGCATTTCTAAAAATAAAATAGCAACCCTAAGAAAAGGTAATCCCACTAAAATCACACTAATACAGTTAAAGATTGATTTCTGGGGAATTATTTTTCTTTTTTTACCTTTAAGCTCCATGGCCACCTGCTTGGTATGTGACGCTGCCCCTTTAAAGGGGGCGGGGCTTAGGCCGCACAGTGGCTCTCGCCGCAAGCAAGCCAAGGACTCGGAGAAATGCTAACGTGGAAAGGATTTGAGTTACTTAGTAACTGCTTCAAAGGAGCATAATGTAGCAGATCAAGAGTACCGTTTCTTTTTCACAAATGTACTCAAGTAAAAGCCAAATGTATAGTGGTTTAAAAATACTCCCAGAAGTACAAAGTGTCCCAAAACTTGCTCAAGTAGATGTAACGGAGTAAATGTAACTATTTACTACCCAGCTGACACTCATGAATAACTGCATGGAGTGAATGAATGGGTGCATAAAGGGGTGGTATGCAAGAGGGCACATCCTCCTATACATTCAATTGGGGGGGGTGTTGAGGGCTTGTGGACTCAGTTGGAGAGCCCACAGGTGCTGGGGGCGGAGGGTCAGAGTGGGTACCCACGGGGCCGGAGGGTCGTGCCGCAGGAGGACGGCCGCGCCGTGGGGCTTGGGCCAGTTCCAATGGCTTGGACATATCCATGTGGGCAGGCTTAACCCTGTCCACGGAGACAGTCTCTGGCCTACCACCAATGTCCACGACCATGGTTTTGTCACCATGCTGCAGGACCTTAAACGGTCCATCATAGGGAGGGCGCAATGGTCCGCGGTGGGCATCGTGGTGAATGAAGACAAAACCAGCCGAGCGCAGGTTGGAGGGAACCTGTGAAACTGGCCTGCCGTGTCGCTATGTGGGGATAGGCACAAACGCTCCCGCAGTGCCCTGCAAGATGGACTTCTCCCTGGATGCGGCCCAGGGTGTCGTTGGGTCTGGGATGAAGTCACCTGGCACCCGCAGCACTTGACCGTAAACCAACTCAGCTGAAGAGCACTGAAGGTCCTCTTCGGGAGCGGTCCTCAGTCCCAGCATGACCCAGGGTAGTTTATCAACCCAGTCCCCATCGGTCAGGCCGGCGCGCAGGGCCGCTTTCATCGAGCGGTGTAACCGCTCGCACAACCCGTTAGCCTGGGGGTGGTAGGCAGTGGTGCGGTGAAGTTTGACTCCCAGGCCCTCGGCAACCGTGTTTCACACCTTGGAGGTGAACTGTGCGCCCCGGTCAGATTAGAGGTCTGCAGGGGGTCCAAAACGGGCGACCCATGTGCCGATGAACGCCCGGGCCACATCGACAGCTGAGGTGGAAGTCAGCGGAACCACTTCAGGCCAACGGGTCGTCCTGTCCACCATTGTCAGGAGGTAAGTGAAACCGTGTCAGGGGGCAGTGGGACAGCAGGGACAAGCGGCTTAGGCCAACCAATGGAGAGGTCACAACACAGCTTGGCCCTAGTCTCCGACCACAACCTCCTCCAGCCGCAAACCAGTGTCTGAGCTCTTGAGCGTTTGGACGCCGTTATCAGAAGCCTGGTCCACACTCATACTGGAATAATCAAGCCCCAATTGCACTGGGCTGATGGTTGCTCTGGACAGGCAATCAGCAACCACGCTGGACTTCCCAGCAATGTGCCTGATGTCAGTCGTGTATTCCGATATTAATGACAGCTGGCGCTGCTGGCGGGCGGACACGGTTCGGACGTCTTGGACATGAGAACGGGTGCGTACGCCATGTCGGTATGCTCAGTATTATGCATGGCCTCGGAAACTTCCACGAGACTTATGTCGGGGTCACCAATGTAGCGGGCTGAGACGGGAGTCGTAGGCGGAGTGTCAAACAAAGGTGCCAACTTAAGCTGCTCTAATGACATTTAAACTTGCAATCGAAAGTTACAAAACAAACCAAAACATGTGTATGGCTCGAGCCGGCAGAATTAAAAGTCCCCCTAAGAACTCGCTAACTGAACAATGGTTCCATGGGTGAATTATGTAAAACCCACTACAATGTACACTTTTAATAAAAGTGTAATTTTGCAAACTTTCGTTATTTTTATTAAATGTGCCTGTATTTTATTACGTCTTTCATCTGTAACTGTAACAATACAATTAAATTTTTGGGTATCCTCATTACGTAACACTGTTCCATGTATTCCGTTACCCCCCCAAGCCTGCTGATGGTCTCTTAACAATAATACTTTCTATACAAAATATAGCACTGAAGCAACTTACGAACAAATTCAACTTACGATCGTCCGGAACCTATCTTGTAAGTAGGGCAGTGTCTGTTTTCCCCCCAAAAGATTTTTCCAAATAGGCACAGAAAGTGTCTCTATGTTGACCCATCTTCCTTGGTTGCGGTAAACGCCATTAAAAGCACACAATACTTTCAATATGTCAAATGACATTTAAACAACATGTGGGGCCAGCTCCGAAACAGACAGAGATTGTAGCGAGCGGTGATTGCATATTGGTCATTTCTGCTCGGCGGTAGGAGAACTTGGCTTTTCGTTTGTTTTTCTGTCATGCGTGTCGCTGTTAGTATAAGTTTTGTCTGGCTAGCTCTCCCTTGGTGTCAGTGCTGCCGAGGGCTTTCCGCTTTTGTTTGCTCCCGATCGGCGCTCGTTGGGCGTCCATGTCGAGTTATTTGGCCTGCTAGCCTGGCCCACCTTTCCCTAGTTTGTCTATTCCCGAACGACTTCACGTTTGTGGCCATAGCCGTTGCCGCTTTTCATAGTTTGTACCGAGGCTGTGCCGGCCTTTCGTTAATCGGTACGGGGTTCGCCCTCAGTTGGCAGCTCTCCATGTTGTTTTTTCCCCTTTCTGGCTGCTCCTCTTTGTTGTACCAATTCTGCATCCACCTGCAACACATCTCGGCTTTCTCCAAAACTTTGCTTAAAACACTCGTATAATCTTCGACTAATAAACTAATAAAACAATATAATGACTCACTTGCTAGGGTGCCGGTGTTCCTCTGATAATATCACACACATCTCATGGTGACAAAGACAAGAGAAAATGTCTTTAAAGTGCATTATCTCCGAAAATAATTGAAATACAGCATACTAATGCGATATAGATTTCATGTAGTGTTTCCACACGATTTGCATTTTTAAGAATTTGGTGTTACCATTGAAGGGTTACAGTATAGCACCATATTATATTCACGTCATAAGTATAAGTTCTTATACAAAGTTGGTCCGTCTAAAGACATATGTATGCGTAAAAACCATATCATACAGCTGCAATTTTTAACTTCTGTAATGAATTTTGGCCCTTACATTTGAATCCACATCTGAAACCCAGAAAACCTATACCAAAGGCAAAATAATTAAACAGCAAGTCAAGTACTTGGTGGGAACCGTTGGTTTCGACGCATTACATCCCTGCCAGTGATGTCGTGAATAATAAATATTCCCACGGGCCTGCTGCATTTTTTTTGCAGGGAATTTGGGGATTTAGCCTATAGAAACTACATTAGTCGACCAAGAAATGACATTAAAACTACCTCCAACTGCATAATGTCTAATTTCAAGTCAAGTCAAGTCATTTTTATTTGTATAGCCCTAAATCACAAAGAGTCTCAAAGGGCTTCACAGATTATTACACTATATCACACAGACTATTTTTCAGCCGACGAGAAGAGTAGGTTATTCATATGCTAATTTCAAGACTGATAAATTTTTTTGTTTCCATGAGTAGTTTTTTGGAGGGGGACAAAAAGCACTGCCTGAACGGGTTTGACTGGACATTCTGCACCAGGTCTTTTCTAGCTCTTAAAAGAAGGCGTTCAGACTCGTCTTAACAAGTAAAACTTTATTGGAATGATACAGCTTGCAAAATATGTATGTATGTATATATATAATTTACCATATCCACTGTGTTCTAAGGGTATTGTCAAGTTATCCAGAGGGTAGTAAAGACTGTAAAGGCATTACATTATACAGTATTACCCCCCCTTCAAAAAGGTACATTAAACTACACAATCACTGTATCCAGTCAGCAAGGAAAAAAATCAGATGTTCTAGTTTCAGTTTTTTTTAACTATTTAGATTATTTTATTGAAAATACAATTAGAAAATATGAACCTAAAACATCTTAGATGTAAAAAGTCTTATATTTCAACACAAAAACTTAATGTTAATTCGAAGGGAAATCATGAGACAAAAGTATTATGTTCACCTATTATTTAGTGTTCATCTGATATACAATAATAAGATAACAATAGAGGCATGTGGCACACAATATAAAAGCTCCAATCCAGAAGATGGACCGTCACCTTTTCGTCTTAGCATTACCATTTTACATGTGCTCTGTTCAACGCGGTACATACAGTGTCGTCACATGAGAGGGACCCCTAAAGTCCAATGACCAAATGAGCGGCCCTACTGACAAAAACCTGCGACATGACAAGCAAAAAGTAGGCTGTTCGCTCGTCATGATATTGTCAGTCACATACTTGCCGGGGACAATTTGAACAACTTTCACAGTATTCATAAAAATATCCGGTCTGTATGTCTGTGTATAATCCTGGTCACTCTAATCTTGCTTGTCAGTAAATGTCATATTGCGTAAACTCAATGTGTCTTGTTGAATTTGTGCTTTTTTCTTGATTTTCTATCAATATAAGACAAAACAATTGCAGAATTTCGTGTTAAAAGGGTTGACTAATAGGTCAAATGAATCGCACTGAGAAAATAAAATCAATCTAAGTGATGCTAAAAAAAATCTCGAGAAGCGCACCAACAACAAAACTGTCGCATGTCTTTAAAGGAACAGTGTGTCATTGTTACTGTTTTGTATGGTCCAAGCAAAAACAAGGTTACAAATTATGGAGACTCGGAGACCAAACGACACTATTTTTCTTGGTTTTTTTTTTGCCCAGAAAGACAAAAAGGAAAAGAAAAAAAAAACTGGAAAAAGGAATGAAAAAAGCAAAACAAGAAAAATAAGAAAACAAAAAAGGGGAAAAAAATAATAAAATAAAAAACCAAGACAAAAAGGGAGAGGGGAAAAAAAGAAGAAAAAAAACTATTAAAAAAAGGTTCGGTTTATTTGGGGTTCCGGTAACAGCAATATGGCAGACAAACACGTCAGCTCCTTCAAGGTGCGCTTCATGTAATGTGAAATACAAATTTCTCAACCTACACAAATTAAAAGAAAAACGCACTTTTATATGGTAGTTCACACATTTTTGCTTATTGTCCAAATCAATATTATATATATATATATATATATATATATACCATTTTTAAAAATGAATTTTTTTAACAGCGAGGAGGCGTTAAATAAAACACACTGTCCCTTTAAGGATTAAGAGTTTCTAATGTACAACATTGAAGTTCAGTTTGAGTGTGAAAATCAATTTTCTCCTATATTAATTTCTGTGGGGAAAAGTGGCAATTTTGTTCGCGTTTGGAATTTGGAGGTTATGTTGTAAATGAAAGTGTGTTGTTGTAGTAACTTTACCACATGTGTGTGTGTGTGTGGGGGGGGGGGGGGGGGGGGGAGTTTAAGGGAGGATATCTCACATGATTACTGTAATCCAAAAAGAAAATGGAACATTTACCAAAGAACAAATGAAGAAAATTTAGACAAGTCGAGTGCATTCAAAACCAATCTCATCCGGCGTTTGATACTTGTACATGGGCGGCCAATGAACGGATCGCGTTGCCCGGAAACCAATCACATTTGTTGAAGAAAATTAAAAAAAAAACGTGTCACAAAGTAGAGCAACATTAGTCAAGAGCAACGCGCCTCGGTTCTCGTATGGATAATGTTTGAGCGCGAGAGGATGGTCAGCGTGCAACCTTTATTAATGCGTTGGTCTGCTATTGTCTCACATCTAGAGGTAAGATCTTAAACCTGAAACCAGACCCCAAATGTGGCCTGCGTTGCGCGAGAGGAGGGTAGAATCCATTGCGTGGATCCTTCACAATAAAGGAACAAATAATGAGGCAGCGAAAGGGAAACTCTCCTAGAGTCCTCACAAATTAAATATGAAAATTCGGGGGTTTGCTTCGGGCTCAGTCCCCCAAAACAAGTCAATTTGTCGGGCTCGGGCTGGGTACCATGCCCAGGTCGGGTCGGATTTTTGGGCCCGATCTTACCTCTACACATCCAATTTCGGAGAGAGATTGGTCACTTTAAGAAAATATTATTGTAATTGGTGGTCATTTTTAAACATCAACAACTCACCTGAGAGTCAGGTTAAACAGAACAAATGTTTTTATCAGTGTTATATGTTTTGGGGTCATAATGCATCAAAAATATACATAAAAATAAAGAACATTCATTTCAAACAAGTTTCTACAAGCCATACAGAAAACCTTGTGCTGTTGTCAGGTTTGCCAAATGGCGCAGATTGGATCTTTATTTGTTTACGCACAGCTATGAAAGACAATGTTAGAAAAAAAAAAAGAATCCACCATTAACAACGGCACTCAAAAATATTCAAAGCCATGTCATGAGTACATTGTTTTGCACGTGGACACTTTCAGGTCTTTTCTGAACTTAGCATGCTACTTTTTGGAATGTGAGATTTAGACCAGAACCTGACACTGGAGTTAACCGTTATACCATCGTGCCGTCAAATGTTCACTTGCAAGTGTGGTCAATGTAGTTTTAATGCAAATATGCTAATTATACACAATCTGGGTATCCATATGCACAGTGGAAATAAAAAAAACAAGTCAACACACCTAAACTTCTAGGCTGTGTTCAGAAAAAAAACAACTAACGGAGTTAAACTCATGTTAAAGGGGAGTGAGCACTTTTGCAATCCCAAACTAAATGCAAAGTACAATTATTGTGAAGAAATTAAATAACAAAACGATTTATTCTTACGGTTTAACATCAATAAACATAAGCATGGAATAATGAAAAAAAAAGACAGTGGGATTAAAATAAAAAAACAAAACTTTGATTATCAGACAAGAGACGGTGATATATCTGTTCTAACTCGAGAGCTTTGCCCATAATCTATTTATCTGACATTGTTTTAACCAGTTGGCATTGTGTTAGGCACATCTGTTGGACTCGGTATTGCTTAGACGAGTTTGGATTAATTAGGGAGCAGAGGGGGCCAACACAATCAGTCGCCGCAGAGAGAACTAGGTGCGGGGGGCATATTGAGAACCTTAGCAACGCCTGTCCACAACATGAGATAACATCCTGGCAACGACAACACACACTTTGGGGTGAACAAGTAACATTTGGGATTGGATTGGAAATGAAAAAAGGCAACACAGCTGGTTCTGTTGGCTCCTTCCTCGCTGCTTGACCCGCATCTCCTGTCTGGGGGCGAATGTTGGGGGGAAAAGAAAAAGTTACAAATAAGCAGTCTGCCCCATGCGCGTGCCTCAAACCAGACTCTGGCTAAGCAGTGGCTCGAACACTAGAACTCGGCAAACTCCTTGGCGCATTTCTCCGTGATGGACACTCGAATCTCCTCTTCGTCGTAGTCATCAAAGTTGCTGGTGTCGCCGGGTCCTCTGCACTTGGGTATGAAGGGCGCCTCCACCTGGAACGCACAAACATGCCAGATTAAGAGTGAGTTACATTTATGGGTACACCCCAAATAAAAACGTTAATTTCTTGTTAACAAACTAAACACATCAGGGGATTACTTACTGTGGCCACACATTAAATGTTTGCAGCTGGTAAAGATGCGGCAGCAAGATTTTTGACGAGTACAAGAAAGTTTGATCATTTCCCCTCAAATTTTAGCTAACTTGCACTGGCTCCCTGTCTGTTTAAGATGTGACTTTAAGGTTCGGTTAGAAACATACAAAAGTTTGCATGGACTTGCCCCCTCTTATCTCTCTACTCCGATTTCCCCCTATGTTCCTGCTCCAAGTCTCGGTTCGGAAACGCTGGTCTACCTGAGAGCCAAAAAGAAATTTGCAGGCTTGAAGGCTTTCTCTGTGATCTGGAATGCTCTACCCGCCGAGATAAAATACGCAACCTTAGTGGAAGTGTTCAAATCTAGACCTATGACACTCTTACAGTATATTCTAAAGAGTATTATTGATGCCGACGTCAAACTTGTCTTTTCCTGTCATTTCTGGCTGCCTGGTTGGTGACGAAGCGAGAAAGAAAGACGAACTGGGATGAGTCAGCAGACCAGCACCTGGACCAGAAGCATGTCATCATCTGCTTCGACCAGCTAACTGAGATGCGAAGCTGCGCCATCAGTCTTGGACTTTTTAAACCATTCGACATATTAACTTTATTTATCGTTGATCTTGACTAAGTTTTGTTTATGATAGCCATCTATTGCAGCCTGGTCATCCTGGATGGGGGATTACATCATGTGTGGGCCCTTCCCAACGTTTCTTACATTCCCCATGCTGAGGTTTTTGAGTTGTTCCTTGCCCACATGCAAGTTTCAGATCAGAACATAGTGTAATTGTGGCCTTTGTAGTCCTTTGAGACATTTAGTGATGAAGGGCAATATAAATATATGTGACTCGACAAATGTATATTTGAGATCTTAAGAAAGACAATTTTTTTGCTTCGAATTTCTGCTCAATTAAAAAAAAAAAACAGAGATACCCAAAAAAAGCTGAACCGCAAAAGGAGTCAAATAAATTCAGGAGTTGATTCTAAACTAAGACACGACTTTCCATCAAACATTGGACAAGCCCTCTTGCAAAGTATCAATTATAACACAATAATTTAAATTCCATGGCTTTCAAGTTCTGATGAAACTTGTCCGAGGGTTTACAGACGCTCCCCTACTTACAAACATTCGAGTTACGAGCAACGGTACATACATTTTGTTCGGGATTTCGAAAAATATCCGGACATTGCTTTAAGTTAGATTTTGTATTGTGTACCTTTTTCCGAGTATAGGATAGTAGTCTAGGACTACTTTACGCCGGTGCCGGCGTGCGGCGTTGTAAGAGGTGACCTAGCATCCACCCCAATGAAGAAATCAGTCTTCCTCTTCCCAGTTCGTGTGTAAACATACTGTACTGTATCTCAAGCGTGAACTTTGACATTCTTATTGTTTAATATCTTGTACATCCATTTTATAAGTTGGTGTAAAGTGTAAAGGGGCGAGCCGTTTCATTTTAAATAAAAGTGAAATAAAGAGGCTTGATGCGGTTGAGAAAATGGTCAGATCGCTTTTTTTTGTCCACTTTCTACCACAGAGGAGGAAGTCACCTAACTCTTGAAGCTCATCTTCCAAAAGTAAGTTAAACTTAATTTTATACAGCATATTATTCCATGAAATGTTTATTTTTTAGTACAAAACAATGCAGGTTACTTATACAAACCTTAAACATACATTCCATACAAAATATAGCACTGAAGATACTTACGAATAAATTCAACTTACGAACGATCGTCCAGAACTTGTTCGTAAGTAGAGGAGTATCTGTTTTTGTTACATTCCGTCTAAAATGTTTTACAAAAATAAAGACACCTGAAGTACCTGATTACCATATCAGTGGGTGCATGCAGGCTAACCATACACTAGCATTTGTGCCAGCATGTTTGTGGAAGTAACGTTAGATGGACAGTTTGATTGTTGAATAAAGTTCATTACAGTTAACTAGTATTCAACAGTGTGTTAACCCCTAACTAATCTTGTAAAATTAACCTAAAATCCCAATCCAAGACGTATCTAAAGTAAAATTAATGCTGTTGTTGACATTTTTTATTACTAACATTGTGTAATCTAAATTGGAACACACAGAAATAGAACGTTTTCATTCTTTTCAATTTTTTTTTTGTAATCACATGTCGGCAGATGAGTGTAGCATCTTAGGTGGAATAATAGCATGAAGCCTTACCTGGTCCCAGGTCAAAGTTGATCACAATCTGAAAAACTATACATTAGTATTTTACATGTTTCTTTAAGCGTATGTCTAGGTGTTTGTGGCGATTTGGTGAATCCAAAAGGACAGGTGACTGCAGGGTTCCTACAGCTTGAGGCAAGTCAAGTTCAAGACTTTTTAATGCCTTTTGAAATCAAATTTAAGACAAAGTCGACCAAAAAAAAAAAAACAACACACAATTGAAACAAAAAAAATTTTTTTTCCCACAGTACACCGTTCCTTGTACACATTACGTGGCATAGCTTTTAGCCATTGTGAAAAACATGAAATGTACACTTTCCCATGCTCCAAATCCACAAAAGTAAAGCGGTGAATTACTAAAAAAGACAATTAATTGATAAAGGTAACAGTCTTTTTTAGTTCAAACAAATATATATATTATTAACGTGTTTACATTTTAAGACTTTCGAATATTGGATTCAAGACCTTTAAATGCCAATTAAGGCCATATTTTTAGAATAATGATCTCAATGACTTTTAAAGACTTTTCAATGATCTGTAATCAATCAGTGCTTAATTGCTGTGACGTACTACCGTGAAACCTCTGGTACCATGCGCAACCAAACTAAGTTATTTGGGTGAAAAAATAACTGGTATACATAAATAAAAAAACGGTATGAGCTAAACATAAATAAGGCAAATTATCTTATCTGTGCGGCCCGGTATTACACGACTCATGGCTCAGTGGTTGGCTTCCACTGGTATAAAATGTACAGATTATTTCAACTTCATTGAGCACTTGTTATTTTATGTGGCACATACACATGTACCGCTAAAACTGTGCAAATAATTTACCTAAATTGATGAACATCCACCTTCAGTACTCGCGGATATCTAATATGAACAATATGTGAGCAGGAAATGATCAGTGAACAAAGCGATTATTTTTAAAACTCTCACATACAGCACAGCTCAATATGAGGACCCTGTAAATTTTACAGAAAACATGCATTCTTGAAAATGCAGTAAGAACCAAGTTTGCACTTGGTTACTTCTCACCACTGCATTGGAGTCAGGCAGAGTATATGACTGACCTTTCTCTGGTAGATGGCGATCCAATCGGTGGTAGCAAACCACTTGTGGCCCTTGATGTCATTAACGCCGTTCCTGAGGTTGCCGAAGCGCTTAGTGAGATCCACCTGTAGCAGGTTTCTCAACATGTCCTTCAGGTCCGAGCTGAAGTGTGAAGGGAAGCGAACCTGTACACAGCATGAAAATGTTGTGTTTACTGTTCCCCCCAGCTTGATACTAGTTCTCTTGTAGAGAAGTTGTTCTCAACTGGTCTGACTTCAGGACCCACCATTCCACCATAACAACAAGCTGCAATCCAAATCAAGTAAAACATTTCCGCTTCTCAAATATGACAGGATCGTCCAGAGATAATAGAATATATTCACTTTTTTCCCCAAACACAAAATGACCAGCAAAACCAAAACAACTTAATTTACTGTATATACTCACAAAAAAAGCCTAAGACGCAAACAAGCCTAGATCGCAAAGATGTGACCTCCTAAAACTGCTTAAAGTAGCCAGATACTTAAAGAAATTCATACCGAAAAAGATTCTCAAACGTGGACCTAAACATGTATAGTTATGCAATGATGTCAATAATAAAGACCAATACACTGCTAAAAAGCTGAAAATATAACGTTTTTAAACCATTCACCCTACTTGTCACGCTTCAAAGGCAGACACTCGTACTCATAAATTTCTTGGGACTATTTTATGGGCAGAAAAATAAAATAAAATGAACAAAATTTCAATCAAATGAAATGTGGTCCCTCTAAAACACAATTGGGATGGTGCTAATTGAACAGAAATGAAAGACCCCATATGGCCTTACTGCCGTCTACTCTTAATGAATGTAATTGACCCTCAGTTTTTTATTCTTCTAAGCATTATTTTCTCCAGGCAAAGGCCCAAGACTCACTGAAAACAGTTCTGGGACCCACTTTTGGTTTCCGACCCACCAGTTGAGAAACACTGTTGTAGAGTAAGTACATTTCACAGGCAGTGGCATCGTTGCAAAGATGCGGTTGAAAATTTGGAAAAAAATCAATAATTAACCGTCATATGTCAATACACAAAAAGACTGTGTGGTTCAATTTACATCTTTGAAGAACTTTTTGAGGGAGGGGCTATTAGACCGATCAATTCATCATATGATTGACTGTACAACAGATTAAGGTAGAACTAGAAAGTTTTGTTTGAATTACAATGTTGTTTTCTTTAGTTTCAGTAATTATTCATTTAAAAAAAAAAGGTTCTTCGTTAGTTTTGTTGAATAAAAAAAAACCAACAGTGACAGATTAGTCAAAATGCTGGACTTTAAAAACATGACAACTTGGAAATACTTGAACTAATCTTAAAATGTGCAATCATTAGCATTTATGCGGCTTTTTTAATTAAGGAAATAGAGCCCACGCAATCTAAATTCCACAGAAAAGACAACTACACCCTGGTCATTTTGTCTACACACCTAAGGAAAAAACATTTTAACATTATTAGAGATTACTTAGAGGAACCTCAAATGGTTAAATCTTGATGCTAAACCTTATTTAGCAGGCACCTATAAAAAGTTAAGCAGACTTATAGCACTCTTAGGTATTTTTACTTTCTTGCTTAGAAGTGAGTTTCGATTTGTGCAGGAAAGGTCTCATAATAAAACTATCTTGCTAACCTTGCCATTTATACAGAGGAGGTTTGACTTATTTTTATACCCTCTGCTCTCAGGAGTTGTGGTGATATCAAAAAGGAAACCACAAAGCAGCAGCCCTCATGTAGATGCAGTGCACTTTGATGCTGCAAGCAAGAAAAAAAAAAACTTAATATACACACCTTCCCTGATACAATCTTCTCATAAATTTGGATGGGTTGGTCTGCAAAAAATGGGGGGTATCCAGCCGCCATCTCATATATGAGTACGCCCAAAGCCCACCAGTCCACAGCTTTGTTGTAGCCCTAGAAACACACAAAAAGAAAAAGCTGTTGAGACATCTTCAAATATTGCATGGAGACTAATGGTCAAATACTTACTTTGCTAAGGATGATCTCTGGTGCCAAATACTCTGGGGTTCCGCACAGCGTCCAGGTTCGGCCTTTCACTCTTTTTGCGAATCCGAAATCCGTAACCTGCTCAAGGGGTCCAGATGTTAATACTAGGACAAACATCTTTTAAAGATTAAAAAAGTTATGTATAAAATAGACTTGCCTGAATGTAACCCTGCTGGTCAATGAGTAGGTTCTCTGGCTTCAGGTCTCTGTAGATGAGGTCCAGCGAGTGGAGGTACTCGAAGGTCAGTACAATCTGGGCTGCGTAGAAGCGGGCGTGTGGTTCGCTGGAAAAACAAAACAAAAACAAAATCAAACTCTCCTAAAAAAAAATGGATTAGTAGAAAACAGCTTTTGTATTGAGCTGTTGAACAGAAAGTAATTCAGACAAAATATGTGGGGGAAACAAACAAACAAACAAACCTGAATCTACCAATTCTCCTTAAGTGGGAGAACATTTCGCCTCCAGGCACATACTCCATTATCATATACAGATTACTGTTGTCCTGTTGGTGAACGGGAAAAGTTTAGCATGATGCATAAGCAGCTTGCTTAAAATGAACATTTCCAAAAGCAAACCTTAAAAGAGTGCTCCAGGCGCACAAGAAAGGGAAAGTTAACTGCCTGCAGGATTCGTTTTTCATTCAGGGTGTGCTCAATCTGCTTCAACTTTACCACCTGACAAGTGAAAAACAAAACACAACATATGTACTGTATATGTCATGAATAATTGGTAACAAGGAGGTGTCGGGTGACAAAAGGTCTTTCCAAGATGCATTTATTTCAATGAGTCTGATAAAACTTAAAACTTACCAAACAGTTTTAAATAGGATTGAGACTCAGAGGATAAAAGGAAAATACCATTATAGCCATTTTATTTCTATTTTAAATTTATTATTTGCCAAATTTAGGATGCAAAAAAAATTATTGCATTTTCTTTTTTAAATATAAGTGAATGAAAAAAAGTTGGATTTGAGTTAAATCATCTATAAATGTATGTCTTGCCATTGTTTCTATTATAGTACTCTCAAAAACTATTGTATCATTTACATTTTTAAAAAAAAAGTACGAAACCAAATATGTGACCCTCAAAAAAACTCCATGATGGTTCACCTTTTGTTTGTCAAGAATCTTCATGGCAAAGTGCTGGCCGGAATCTTTGTGCTTGACCAGCATGACTCTGCCGAAGGAGCCGGTGCCCAAAGTCTTAAGACGCTCAAAGTGGTCCAATGCAGCGGTTTGCTGTGAACAAGTGACAATGTTAAAGCAGCACGCGGGAATAGGGAGAGATGAAATGAAAAAACAGTTTAGTGACCATCAGGGGGGTTTTTAAGGGTTATTGATCTATCTTCGTTATTCATTATCCATTATCCGTTATTGGTCAGTTCATAATACGCTACAAAGCCTAGGAGCCGGGACACTTACTCTCAGCCAAAAGGCCAAGCTAAGGTCCTAGCCCTTAAACCTTGCTGCAATCATTGCAAATGCACCGTTCCCGGAGGTACTGCAATACCGGGCCGAGGCGTGGAGTGGGCAGAGCACGCTCTTATTCCATCTCCGGAATGCAAAAATCAAAAGGCCAAGCTAAGGACCTAGTATCTAAGGCCAAGCTAAGGACCTAGCATCTTTCATGCTGACAAAAATAGATTCTCATGATCTGCTACTACACTTGATCTTAGCCAAAAGGCCGAGACCATCAGACACCAGCAGAGGGTGCACCGCCTTAAAAATATGGACAACAGAGTGGTATCGTTTCAGATCAATGGTGTCAAACTCATTTTGTCTCAGGGGCCGCTTGGTATAATAACAACTTTCACAAGGCGGACTGGTAGATTAAAAATAAAGATCGAGAGCGAATGAGGGAGAAAGGGGGAAAATTGGGATGATAAGAAAGAGGGACGAAAAGAGAGCAAGAAAAAAAACGAGAGAACAAGAGAAAGAAAGTGAGATAAGAGATACAAAGAGAGAGAAAAGTGGGAGAGATAAGAGAATAAAAGAAAAACAGACATGGAGAGAAACATAAAATGGCAAGAGAAAGAGAAAGAGACAAGGAGTGACGAGATAAGAGAGCGATAAAGAATAAGAGAATGTAAAGACACAGAGAAAAAAAGACAACAAGAGAAAGAGAAAGAAAGAGGAGAAAGGGGAAGAAAGAGGAGATAAAGAGAGAGAAAAGAGTGAGACAAAGAAATCCAGATTCAGTTGCTTTGGAAATATTTTTAACTGCAGATAATTTTTCTCTGACGCATGGGTCTTCAACCCTTTCTCAAGCAGAGAGCTACTTTTTTTTTGCTAATTAGCGTAAAAGGCACCCAGTTTAATATGGATTTTTAAAATTATGTTATTACTAGACTGTTACTTTATTACTTTTGCCAAGTCAATTGTTGGAAGTAGAGGTAAAAAGACCCCGTCAACCACCCAAAAAAAAAATTCTACAAGAAAATCACAACAACCTAGCACTGGTGAGCTATTTTCAAAACAGGCACATGAGCTGTCCTCGCGGGGCAATCAGGTGCCAGCGGGCACCACATTGGAGACCCCTGCTCTAGCGCTTCTCTCAGTTTCCTTGCAAGCCGGATTAAAACAAATTGACAAGCCCGTACGGACCATGGGCCGTACTTTTGAAACCACAGTTGGAGATTTATTCTTCATAAAACAATCTTTCACACGGACATCCATCGATATCCCATGAAATGTTTTTTCATGTTACCGCTTGCTCTTCTTAGCTGAACCTAAGAGGAGGAGCACACCATGGATTTGGGTGCCATCAATAACATTTTAAGAAAAACAAAGTAAGTGGCTTGATCCTTTCATGATTAGAACGTGTGATCATGTCTTACCTGTGCTGGATTTTCCCATTTCTTTAGGAAATCTTCTTTGGCTTTGGCAAGAAACTCCTTCACTGTGGTGGAAACACAACACATTATTAATACCACTAAATGACTACTATATAGAGCAAGGGTCAGCAACCTTTTCGCTGTGGAGAGCCGCTTTCAAATTTCCCTGTAAATCAGTGTGCCACACCAAGATAAATGACTCGCACGACTTTTTTTTAAATATCCAACAGAGCTGTAATTTTACACCAGTCCAAATCTACAACATGGAAATACATTTTAATCGTACAACTTAGTGTTTTTCAACCCTTTTCTAACCAAGGTACACTTTTATTTACACACGAAGCAGAGGACTCCTCCGCTAACGTAAAGCCTCTAAATAACACGGCGCACAACTGAAAATGTTTAAATTTCAGGTAAAAATGCACATTTTAAAAATATAATCATTATTATTTTGCCGTGGGCTTGCGTGCCACTCATTAACCCCTTGCGTGCCACTGCTGGTACGCGTGTCATAGGTTGCCGACCCCTGATATAGAGCATGGGTATCCAATAAATGGAACATTGCCAATTCCTGTTTTAAAATCGATGACATGTCAATTTCTTATTGCTAAAGAGGAAACAAAAAAAGGAGCAGGACTATGACGGCAGCTCAGAGGGAAACTTTCGAAAAAACTTGCAAAATGCTCTTTAGGGATTGGTTTGGACAATAATTGTCTGTCCGCATGAAACGTAATGTGATTACTTGAATGAAGATTTCAGTTTCTAGTCACGTTTTGTAAAAAATTGCTAACTCTTGTAAAAAATAATATGAAATGATCTGCATTTATATAGCGCTTTTCAAGTCAATTACTCCCCAAAGCGCTTTACAATGTGCTCCACATTTCCCAATAGCGGCCTTGCAGCCATGTAAGGCGCTAACCTGCTTATTGGGGGTATTAGGGGTTCAGTGTCTTACCCAAGGACACTTCGACATGTAACACGGACGACCCAGGATTCGAACTGGGATCCCTTGATCCCAAGACGAGCTCTCTACCTCCTGAGCTACTGCCACCCCATTTGAAATATTTAGTAGATCATCCTTTTGCAGAAATAGCTGCCTTTAAATGAAGCACTGGATTCTGGTTGTTTTTTTACCATTATTCTTAAAAACCCCTCTTTAGTTAAGCCAGGTTTGATGGTTTCCGAGCATTGATAGCCCACTTTAAAATCACACAATATTTTCTGTAGCTTAGTAGAATTTGAGCCGTTTTTGGGGTTGTTGTTTTGTTGAAGTATCCAAACCAGACGCAACTTCAAATTTGCCACGGATTCTTGAAAATCTTTCATAAGTATCTGCTGATACTGACTGGAATCCATGTGTCATTCAACTTTAATACATTTGCAAGTACCTGCACTGCTCACACAGCCCAACAGCATGATGGAATCACCACCAAATGTTACTGTGGGTAGCAAATGTTTGTCTAGGAATGATTTGTTCTTACTCCATGAATATCACCACTTGTTATGTCCAAGTAAGTCTTTAGTTTTAATAGTTCAAAGCACCTTAATCCAAAATGAAGCTGGCTTGCCAATATGTGCTGAAGCATACCTCTTGTGACTGTTTGCGGCATGTGTACAGAAAAGGCTCAAAGTTTATCGTATGGCTGTGGTGTGTAGGTGGAATCGTTCAACTGAATATGGCAGCCATTTCCAAAGTCCGGCCTGGGGGCCAGTTACGGCCCGTGATCAAATATTTACTGGCCCGCGGCCTCCATCATAAATGTAATCAAATTTGGCCCGCCAGTAGTTTCGACCGAAGTATAAAATAAATTTATACAAAAACAAAATTCAACATTTCACCCAGTAGCCCTTTGGCCACCTTACCCTTGGCTTTCTGTGAGACTCTTACCCCAAGCATTTCTGATATGGAGACTGTAAATAAAAAAAGGAAAGTTGACTGCGAGGGTCACTGATTCCAACACAAGCGGAAATTGGAGCATGCGTCTTTTTAAATTGCCAAAAGACTGTGGAATTTTTCAAAGAATATAATACCAAGAGGCACTGTCAGACTAAACATACTAACTAGAAAAAGCTAACCGGTGAAAGTGAAGCAACTGGAAGCTGTTGTCACAGCAAAGCAGCATTTTTTTACAAGTCAAAATGAAAACGCTACAAAGACAAGCGACAAGGTTGCAACACCGATCACTAAGCATTGAAAAGCTTTCATGGAGCGTGAATTTATTAAAGACGGTTCAAAGAATGACAGGCTGAATAGTCGGCCCTCAAACATTTTCAGCTTACCAAATCTGGCCTGCTTTCTGAAAGGTTTTGACACCTTTGGAATAGGGCAAAACAAAGCTATGCAAGTACTGTCTTTTAAGAGATGCTTTATTGTATATATAAATAAATCATGTGGAAATGGGTACAAACAATTATGTGTCGGTCAAAAGACTAGCCTGTGGACACATTCAGACAGTGTGATAGCACTACAGCCTCATAAGCGAGATAACCCCATCCACATCCCTCAATTATACTTTATGGATGGAATCACAGTTCTTTGTGGGACCAAGCTGATATACTGTCCTTCCCCATTCCCCATCTGTCCAAAAAGAAACATGGCAGAGAGAACAGACAATTGACTTCTCTAAAACACAGTGATGTGTTTTGAAGTGTGCAACAATTACGGAAACATACAAAACATTAAACAAGAATAAATTGTGTGGCGTAAAACTGTTAAAAATAAGCCAAATGATGGCAAAATACATTTTTTAGGATTGTGTATAAAACAACCACACACGGGCAAATCAGTGTATGCAATCACTCATCAGGAAGAGGTAAAGAATGTATTGCAACCATTTATATAGTTAATCTGAATAATGAGAAACCTTGGACTACAACTATGTTATTTAACTTGTTTGTATTTATAAATAACATGCTGGAGAGAGTCGAGAAGCTTCTTACAAGCTTATGATGCCATATGAACACCTTGAATGTTTCAGTTAATTTCCACACCAGTCACCCATCACAGCCATCTTCAGGCAGTGGGCAGGGGACACCCAGCCAGTCCCAGGCCAAGCAGAGACAGACAATCCACTTTCTCAATCACACCTTGACACAATTTAGACCCGCCCAATCAAACGGCCGTGCATGTTTTTGGGATGTGAGGAGGAAACTAGAGTGCCGAGGAAACACACGCAGGCACCGTACGAACTTCGCACAGGGAGGCCGGTAGCTGGAATTGAACCCTGGACTGTACCGTGGGATGTTGCAAGGGCATCCACAAACAATACACAGACTTAATGAGCATGGAATATAGGTCATTCATAAGATATAGAATAGAAGTGTGTTTTAAGCCTAGCTTTAAACTATTCCAATGAGGTTGCAGATAAATGGTCTGCATGTATATCGCGCTTTTCAAGTCAATGAAGACCTCCCGAAGAGCTTTACAATGTGCTTCACACTTACCCATTCACACACACACTCACACACCAATAGTGGCCATGCAGCCATGCAAGGCGCCGACCTGCTTATTGGGGGCATTATGGATTCAGAGTCTTGCCAAAGGACACTTCAACATATAACACGGAGGAGCTGGGATTCGAACCTGCGATCTTTCGATCCTAAGGAGAGCGCTCCACCTCCTGAGCTAATGCCACCCCAACAGGGCAAGAGATCAAACCTATAGTTTTAAAATCAGATTTCTATGCCAACCACTCCAAAAAAATGGACAATATTTTATCAAATCTGCATTGCCAGATAAAGGGGTGGAACAAAAAGACACAACAAATCTAAATTAGGACTGAAAAAGGCTTACAAATGTGCCATATAGCAACAACTGCAACAATACGATACAAGAGAGTTGGGATTGCATCATAAACATCATCAGAGGGTCCCACTGAGAGCAGCAATACAAGTTAACTGGATACTAGGGAGGCGGAAAAAAGAAAGATTTGTTTGGAACGTCAGCATTCTCAGGAACAGTTCAACTTCAGAAGAGGCAATCTTTATGTCCTAAAGCCAGCAAGTCGGAATTTCTCAGATTCTCACCATCCGGAATGACAACAGGCGCATCGGTTGCCTCTGCCAAGCGTGTGTTCGAGTCGGAGGAGCGTGACGACTCCTTTGAAGACTCCCTCTTGCTCGCATGCCTCCTGGAGCTCTTACGGTCGCACATGAGCACAGAAGTATCTCCTTAAGACCGTTCTTCACAGCTTTCGACTCATAGTCCACGGCTCCACGCTTCCCAGTGTTTCTGGGTCAGGCAGTCTGTCACACTCGTGTGGGGAAAATATTTTTAATACCGGGAACTGTTGATTCTATCTGCGGTGATCACATGTATCAAATGGACTCTCGCATGGTTTGTATCAATATTTCTTCTGTACACAGCCTTCTCCTCTTCTGTTCTCTCGCAACGCACACACACATATGAATTAATACTGATCTACATGTAATCATTAAGGGGAGGGGCCTTGCTCGTACATTTAACTTAATCGGAGAGGAAGTTGAGTGTAAAAGGGGATGAGAGACACAAACGTAAACCGGACCGATGGGTCGACAAATGGAAATTTTAAAATATGCATTCAATGACAACCATTCTGCATATGGAAATCAAAAGACCCAAATACAGCACAAGCGTGCAGTGTCAGGGTTTTATTGATCCGCCCCCCCCAAAAAATCTATCAATTTCTCCCCAGGGCCCACACTGTGACGCATGAATGCAGGATTGTATTGGAATGTGCTGATCAACATTTAAAAGAACAAATACTCAGCCTGTGAGGTGAAAATAAATACAATGTCTTATATTCAAAAATAATTTTATTGTCAATTTATTGGTTTATATCTAAATGTCTCGGAACAAGTAGAGCTTTTGTCTGTATAAGAAATGTATACGCCTATGAGAACACAAATTGAACCAAGGGGAAAAAATGTGATACTGCAAAAAATATAAGAAATATCAAAGGATTTTTGCTGGGCGTTCAGCCGTTTGTTTGAAATCCCTGAATAAATAAAAGATGACTTGTAAACTTTTCTATTTGCAGTGGCGTTCAAAACTTGAAGATACCTGGTTTACTAATAGACATCTCAATGTGTATTTCTGGTACATCATCTGATAATCAGTAAGTCTATGATAATTTAGCATGAAAGATTATGGAATGCAAGCAAAAAGACACGAGCACATTTTGAAATCAAGGCAAAACCCTAAATGTTTGAGTACTAGTGGTCATTTTCAATATGAAAAAACATGAACAACAATGGCTAGCCTCAAGTTGCTTTAGGCTAACTATGTTGTATTCGCTTTTACATGAGCGAGCATTGCCACGATGTGTCAACTGAGCTATTGACAGAGGATAACGTGACTCTATGGCATGTTTTTAAACACAGATCAATTTAATTTGTAGCTGGTTTGTTCAGTTTTAACCTGTGAGCAATTTTTTAAAAATTCGGTCAATGGTACGCTCGAAACAGGGCAGCGTTGAATGATTTTAAACAAATTCTAAAATTTTACGGTGAGTGAAAAACAATAGACATGCATACAAACAAAAAAAAATGATAGGTGTAGGCTGAAGAAATAATAAACTGGTTGAATGAACGTGCTTCACAATTTTATTCTGAATTCAAAGCGGTGTTGTATTTCTTTTGCCAATCACATAAGTGTCATTTCACGACAGCTGGGTAGTAAGCGCACAGCCCCACGGTGCAGAGGTTGAGTGTTCAATAACGTGTAGTTTTCAACTTCTCCCTGTACCCGCTTGGGTTTCCTCCTGGCACTCCGGTTTCCTCCAACATTCCAAAAACATGCATGTCAGATTAACTGGCAGGTCCAAATTATCCCTAGGCGTTAACAAGCGTGTGAAGTTATCTGTCTCTGGGTTCCCTGTGACTGAATGGCAAGCAAATCAGGGTGTCCCCTGCCAATGCCCGAAGATGGCTGGGATGGGCTCCAGCACTCCCCCAACCATAGTGAGGATAAGCCGCGCAGAAAATGGATGGATGGATGGACAAGTGCCATATGAACCATTCATTCATAATAGCAACACTGGTTGGTCTGAACAGCACATGCTTTGCCAAAGTAATTGAAATGTGTTATTTTTTAAATCAGCGTGGTGATTTAATTATTCCGGTAAAACTCTCATAGCTCCTGAGCTAAAAGACAAATAAACAGCATTTTGACAGATAAATCAGTAGATAGAACCAGCATACATAAGATTAATCTGGTAACCTGATGGAGTGAGTGGACCATCTGAACATCAGATCAGGATAACTTAAATAGAGGACAATGAATGTTCATTATTAAAGAATTTCAGCATGAATAGTAAGAAAAAGAATCTGTGGAAAGCAATGTTCGTGACATTGAACAAAACAAAAAAAAAGTTAGGTAGGATTGCCCAGGCAACAAACGTCCAAGTTTGGTCTTTAAACTTCTTGGGTTGTTGAGTGTGAAATAAGTGATTACATAAAATCTTATGAATGACCTGGCAAAAAAGAAAAATCTTAGCTGCATTCATTTGCAACAACTAAATTTTTCCGTTAAAATAGGGGGACTGAGAACCCACTGAAATAAGCTCAACATGGTTTGTATTAAAAATAAGTATAAAAAACAATATAATGCAATCCAACCTTATCAAAAAAGGATGACACATAAAAGAACAGGCGGTTTGAAAGATACACTGATTGAATTCTGTTTTATGTTTGATGTTTCTTTCCATCTTAAAATATTTATATTACAAAATGATAAAGGATCAATTAAAATAAAACCCATACAGGTACAGAAACCCTTCTACTTAGCGCTTCGGTTATCGCTGGTTCAATGCTCTCGGATTTTGAATTGAATTTTTTTTCATTCAAAATAATGTAATCAATTAAATCAGACTCTGGGGAAAGACAGAAGATCACTAAAAAAAAGGGATAACCAGCGCGTGGCCCGTTATCAGGTTCGGGAAGCTATTACGGCGGTGGCGGAAGAGAAGGCAAATAAGCTAGGCTGCAGGTCCGGCCTTCTGCTACGAATAGGTTAAAAACTCTTTTAGGCCACTCCTGCAGAGCCTGTATCTCACCAGCACCAGATCAGTTACCCATGAAATTGATTACCTAGATCTACAACTTGTGGGAAATTGCTACATTCAGGATAGTTGTATTTTAAATCATCACCAAGACCTAGCTTATTCTGAGGAGCCCCGATGCTAGCATGCAGCTGGCCAGCCGCAATCTAAATTGCTTTCTTGCACTGTAGCAGGGATCAGAATGGAGATTTTCATTTTCAGCTGAAATAGCCAGGGTCCAGGAATAAAGCAGGGCGGAGCCCCCCCAGACCCCCCACCTGCCACCACCACACCACCCCACGCTCCTGGGTTTTAGGCAATTTACTTGTCCAGAACCATGCTTATATTTATCATTTAAGTAACATTTTTAGAAGATTAAAATAATTTGCCCACATAACTGATTTTTTTTTGTAAATACTGCAAGATAAGTTCAAATGCAGTTCAGTCCCTGCAGCTGGCGGCCAATTTTTCTAACGGCCGCCAGGGTGCGCCAGAGCAATAAAGGAAAGAGTGAGACAGTCGGATTTTGAATTTGTTTGCTACGCAAGAGAAAAAGTGAAAAAGTCGGAATGCCTTTGGGGTTCAAAAACAGCGGAAATCCGCGGATCCGCGGAAAATTCTGATCCCTGACTGTAGGGAGAACTACCTCCTAATTGTGTTGTACTTTGTACGATGAAAACAAAGAGCTTTCATTCAAATGGAATTAGTTGCAGGGTACATTTTACCTCTGAAAAGTGATGGGTCCCGGGGACTCGCATGCTCAAAAATCTATGGGTCCCAACAGAGATCTATAGGTCCCCAAAATTTAGTGTGCTCCATGCCCCTACAAACCGTCGTATTTTCCCCTACAAAATAGTCTTACGGCATTTTTTTGTTCAAACATGTTTATTTATGTAGTTTAACATGTTATGTTGTACATGTGTTTCCTAATATCATATATATTGTTAATGAACATTTTGTTGTGAGACACTGAGTTGCTCGACATAATAATAATAATAATAATAATATGAGGTTTATTATAAAAAAAAGTTCAAAAATGAAGTCGCTTGGACGTTTACTGTAGAAGGAAAAAATACATGCAAATATAATTAAGTAGAACAATACATTTTTTTATTCAAATTATTAACTAATTTTCTGCATTAAATTATTGTTGGTAATATACTGATTAAAGGGATAACCACAAACCTGTCTTTTTTCATTTTTCCTTTTATACTTCCTTTTTTTCTTAACTTCTTTATACAACATAATCATTCGTAATATAATGCATCAAAGCAAGTGAGCCGTTTGAGAGCCGGCTCTCTTTGATGAATTGAGCCGAAAAAGCCGGTTCTCTAAAAACTGTACTTATGTCCCGTGAAAGTTGTATTAAAAGGGATTCTAAAGGATTTTTTTTACATTGGCAAGGAACATTTGGTGCTCCTCCGCACAAACATACAGATATGTTCCAAAATATTCACACACCATGTATCTCGAGGAATTAATTTTCAAAGTAGACGGTTTGATCTCATATCTCCCGGAGCTCAGGCGACAACGAGAACCAAAACAAATGACACGTCCGGTTGAAAAACAGACAGCGTTTGTAGTCATTAGCGAATGCATTGCGCAGATTTCAGTTTGGAGTAATTGAAACTTTGCTTACAGTGTTGCGGGGGGGACTTCTGACTGTTTTGTCCAAGTTGACCAACAAAGGGTAAGTTTACCTGCCGTCGTGTACAGCGTGCATTCCTTCTTTGATTTGCCACACAAAACCTAGGCATTCTCCAAATAAACTACCAAAACTTGGCCTTAAAACACACAAAATTTTGACGAGTTAACATAACCAATATGGTGACCGGCTTGCTGGTGTGCTTCAGATGATGTCAGAGCTCAGGAACTCAAAGATGAGACGGACTGTTTTGAAAATGCATTATCTCGGAAAACAATTGGAATATACCAATGACATCTATTTAGATATTATGCAAAGAAACTAGGGCTGCAACTAACAATTAACGTGGTAAAAAGTGGCCGGAAAAAGATGATCCAACCATTTTCTCAACAGCATCAAGCTTTCTTATTCCACTTTCATTTCAAATGAAACGGCTCGCCTCTTCTTTACACCAACCATACAGAGTGGATACCAATATATTAAACAGTAAAAATGTCGGCGTTTTTAGTGCACTGGAGATACAGTATAGAATGTTTACACATGAACTAGGAAGAAGAGGCGGATTTCTTCTTCGGGTGGATGCTGGGTAACCTTTCACAGCGCCGCACACCGGTAGCGGCGGAAAGAAGCACTACAGTAATGTCCTATACTCGGAAAAAGGTGCACACAATACAAAATGTAACTTACAGCAATGTCCGGATATTTTTCAACATCCCGAAAAAAAATGTTTTTCATAAGTCGAATAGAACTCTAATTTGCATTGATTTAACGTTCTTGGTGGCTCATAAATCACGTGATACAACGAATTGATCTAATTAGTTGCCAACGCTTTTAATCATCGATTCGTTGTTGCAGCACTAAAAATAAAAATTAAAAAGTAGTTTTCTCACATTTTGAATGTTTTAGAATCCCTTTAAACAAGAGATGTCTAAACTATGGCCCAGTCGGCATTTTCAACCATAAATCCATACCAAATATTTTGATCAAAGAATGGATTTTTGAAAAACAGTGCGGATAAAATTGACTGTAAATCTCATTAAGAAGGGCATAGATTTGACATATTATGTGAGGACTTCGGGAAAAAAAAAGATCAATCAACGTGTTACTTACCTAGCAGTGCAGAAAGGGTAAAATCACATTCCCTGCTGAACTGCTGACACAACATAAATGGTTGTGCCTTCCCCCATTTTACGTGAGACTTAAGTTTGGTTATAATTTGGTCGTTACCAACGTGTGACTGGGGAGATGGGATTTTGTTGATGCCTCGTCCAAGTCCACGACAATATCAAACAATAACAATATAATTTCAATTCCATTAAAAACATTTTAAGAAATCGAACGGGAGAAAAAGTCATTATGGCCAAGTCGAATGTCTCAAATGTGGGATGATCGCTGTTTTTTCACACATATTCTCTAGCAGCAACATGGAGTCGCTGCTCATTTCTCAGTTAGCCGTTCACACTTGAACGTCACTCGTGGTGTTATGAATAAAAACATGGCACAGAGTTCTACAGGCCTTTGCAAAGACTGAACATTTTGGCAAAAAAAAAATACAAAAACAAACAGGGCAGCACGGCGGCGCAGTGGTTAGCGCTTGTGCGGCACAGTTCATGTCATGGGAACCTGTCGTGGGTTCAAATCCAGCTCCAGACTTCCTGTGCGGAGTTTGTATGTTCTCCCCGTGCTTGCGTGGGTTTCCTCCGGGCACTCCGGTCTCCTCCCACGTTCCAAAAACATACATTTCAGGTGAATTGGCTGGTCCAAATTGTCCATAGGTGTGAATGAGCAAATGAGTTGTCTGTCCCTGTGTGCCCTGCGAATGGCTGGCAAGCAGTTCAGGGTGTCCCCTGCCCACTGCCCGGAGATGGCTGGGATGGGCTCCAGCCCCCCCGCGACCCTAATGAGGATAAGCGGTACGGCTAATGAGATGAGATGAGACAAAAACAAACAAAAAAAAAAAAACAATAGTAGCTTAGAAGACCAAGTATTGTAAATTTCCAAACTGAAAATAGATGCCTTTTTTTGTTATGCCATCTTAATTGTAGATGAATTAGCATTAAATTAGTGGACAGTCTTAAGATATGGCCTTTTCTAATATTCAACATG
Organism: Urocampus carinirostris; assembly: GCF_059441175.1. NCBI lineage: Eukaryota > Metazoa > Chordata > Actinopteri > Syngnathiformes > Syngnathidae > Urocampus > Urocampus carinirostris. The sequence continues at coordinate 15,168,392 of NC_142349.1, read as the reverse complement.
AACTTTCTCATTTGAGGGCAAACAATGGTAAAAATCAAAAGGTTACATATACCAGCATGTAAAATCCTAAAATTTAAACCTTTTCTTTCTTTTATAAGATTGGTTTGAATATTGTTCATCTCTCATTGATGCTGCTCTTCTGTTTAAAAGGGTAAATATTGGTTTTCTGAGTGACAAGTCATTTACCTACTGGGGTAAATTAATCAATGGTTGACAGCCTTTATTACATTTCAGACCATACATTTTAAATTATAGATAATACGACACAGCACAAAATAGTTCACAAAATATGGACAATATTGGATGATACCTTCTGCTATCAAATTCGTGCATACACTAAAAATATAATTATCTTACCCAATTGGCCAAGTCTTATCCCTGTTTTAAGATAATTTAATTATTTTTTCAAAAACAAATGATTCAAAATTATTAAAACTGTGTCTACTACTCAAAATTGCAGGTCATTTGTTATTATATTATTTCAATGTTGGTAAAACAAAATTATTAAAAAACAACAAGAAAAATTGACAATGAGATATGAGATACATTTTCTTATGTTGAAGATGATTTTTATTTAATTATTAGAGACAAGTTGGTAATATATAAAAAAATGGAGGAAAAACATTAAAATGAGAAACATTTTTTGCCTCTTGGTTAAGAATTTATTCTTTGCAGCACAGTATTCGAATGTCAAGCCCATCAGTCATTGAATAAAATTTCACACCTAATGTATGTTGAGAATTACCAGCATACATCCTTCCATTATATGCACCGCTTATCCTCAGTAGGGCCGCAGGGGTGCAGTAGCATTGGGCAGGGGACACCCTGAATTGGTTGCCAGCCAGTCGCAGGCAGGGCACACAGAGACAGACAACTCACTCGCTCATTCAGACCTAGGTATAATTTGGACCAGCCAATTAACCTGGCGTGCATGTTTTTGAAATGTGGGAGGAAATTGGCCAGTCCGCAAGTCAATAAACAAATACGTGTTTGTACAATGTCACAAATCACAGAAATGCATCATGCAACATATCTTTGGAGAGCTTAAACTTTTGGGATTCAATATGCTGACCATTTCAAAATGTACTCATCTCAAAAACGTCATGATCAGTCCGAAACAAGATACCCGAAAACTATAAAGCCGGTTTAGCTCACAAATTACGTCCCCTCGCAGTCCTCAAATGAGTTGAATTTACGCAACGTTACTTCCAGGACAGTCCATCAAATCCAACTGTGAAAAATGTTTCCTCCAAAATACACAATAATGCCGAAAGATTTTTAAAAAATCCACCTAAAAGCATTTCTGCTTCGTTGGACATTCCTTGTTTGAAAATAAAGAGACCCGTAAAATGATTCTTAATAGGGCCGTTAGCCTCTGTACGTGGTAAGGCTTCAAGCTATTGTCTTACCTGTTTCCAAGCTAAGATGCACATGCTACACTGGTGGTGATATAAGGGGTAAGGAGTTCAGTGGGACCGCGGTTAATGGGGACCAAAACCACCCGCGATAAGTGAAAATCTGCGAAGTAGCGGCGCACCTTAAAAAATGCTTAAAAAAAAAACTAGGCCTTCAGCTCCAGTCTGAATTAGTTATTTGCAATCATGAGCATACCGACTTTAGGAGCCAGCTCTTGGGAGTTTGTAACCTGTGCAGTCCTTTGGAACATTTTATACAAATAAATGAGCCTTGACTACACTCATCTGAAACTCCAGCAGCTCCCGTGTTATTTTCGATTGTTCTCAGTTATTTTCGATTGTTCTCAGCTTAGGGATGCTGCTGGAAAAGTGAATTTCCCTTCGGGGATGAATAAAGTATCTATCTATCTATCTATCTATCTGCAAGCACCGAGAATAGGAACCTACCTTCTTGTGTTCCAACTCAGATTACTCAACGTTAGTAGCACTTGCAGTGATTATTTCAGTTTGGGACAAAACTTAAGAGTTACCACTCAAGAAACCAAAACCGTCCATATTCTCCAAACGGTTCAAGAACAGCATTCAATTCACTTTGGCAACGTCTTAGATTGGGATATTAGGCATATCTTACAGGAGCGTTAAGGGGTTGAATAACTTTTTAAATTATAAGTTCCTCAATTTAGCAGGCTTTGAGAGAATTGTTATTTTTAGTATCTTTGACAAATCTAGTATCACTGAAAAAAATAAGTTCTTTCAGATCATAATAACAAATGTTTCATTCCAAAAAGTGCATTTAAAAATGTAGGAGTTAGTCTTATACTGTGAACATTTTAAACATCAAAGGCATTATCACACTGAACTTAACAACACACAACATTGTTGCCAACATACCAGTTCACTGTGAATGTCAAGCAAGGGTGCAAGAACAGAACGCTATGTTGCACAAAGTGGGTGCTTGCTTGCAATGTGACATTCCCTTGACATCAAAAATGTTCCATTGAAAGTATTGTCACTCTGATGTGTCAGAAGGTTAGTTTCAGTATTGTTTGGAAGATGGCAGTGATTTCAGAAAATAAGTTCCTCTAGTAATTAAGTGTACTGCAAGCAATTCCGAAATGGGTAGAAAAAAAGTTAAAAAGAGATTTAACACTTTTTATTATATATATATATATATATATATATATATATATATGAGTTACTAATGTTCAAAACACATCGAGTGCCATCGTATTTTTTTTTTTATGTTTTTGGAAAATTTTCAAACTGAAAAGACCACTTGCATCAATTCAAACGGTGCAGATTCCAAAAAGTCCTCACAACTCTCTATATATTAATGCACAGCAGGTTAAAAACACCAGATGGATTTATGGTTATATGACTGAAGCTTAGCACTTTCAGGAGTAGGCCATAGTAGGATATACAAAGAGCCTTGTTCTTGAACATGTGTCATCACATGATGTTCAAGAGACTTTTTCAAACCCCAACTTCAGATGCCTGCAGAGGATCATTACATGGGCATCATATGACTACATTACCCTGTCCTCCCTTGTCAGGGTAATCACAATACCCCTCGCATTCCATCATTTTTACAAAACCTTAGCCCTCTTATTCAAATGCCAGCCCACCTCAAGATTAGTGGGCTTAATTATTAGCCTGGGATAGGCTTTCACAACTAAAAGTAGGCCAACTCAATAAAGGTTGAGTTTTCACGAGTGCTACCCCTGGATGCAGCCTGAGGCACTTTGATCACGAGCTCTTGACACCAAAAACCGAGAACGCATATAAAACCCTATTTTGTTTAACGAAATGTTGACATCAATACATAGACGTTGTTAACACAAATAACTTGTAAGAAATGTGGAAGGGACCGAAAATTGACGGATAAAAATTGACTTACCACTCTCCATCTCATTGCCTTTCTTCGCGGTGGGCGTGTTGCCCATGATGGCTGTCTGTCGAGCGGACTCCTGGAGGTTCGGTAGCAACGAGACGGCTTGACGACAGCACTCAACAATCGCTGCAGAACAATTGTTCGGTGGAGAGGCCGGTAGTCTAGCTGGCCGCTGTCATTCTCGACGAACGAGCCCGTGATATGTTTGTCCCTTTTCAAATGACACTTTTACGCCGTGAAAGTCTGTGTGAAAATTAGCCTTGTGCTACAGATGGCTAAGGCTAGCACACAGGCAGGCGCGGCTGGGTGCGTTCAACTAAGGTGCCTTTCCGATATTATTCAACCGCCATTTTTTTGTTATTAAACAACTATGTATCCAAAGAAAGTCCAACAAACGACAGCTGTCTTTCTCTCCCAGTTTTTGAGACTAGGTGTTAGCCCCCCCGGTAGTCGTAAGGTGGCCTTATCAAACCAAGTACTGCGCGAGTGAGCAGGCCCCTTCTTCCTTCTTTTTCTGTGTGGAAAAGAATACGGTATCCAGGTCAATTCTTCGTCCAGGTCGCGGGCTTCTTTCTCGTCCGCGCCCGCTTCGAATCCAGCCAGGCCAAGTTCGGCGGTTCCCCCGACGGAGGCACAGTCTTACAGACAATTCCTAAAATCAACAGAGCCTTTCCATTAATCTTTAGACCGCAAGGGAAACTCCAGTCATCCATCCACCTGGTACCACCCCTTGAAGCCTCTCAATTGGCCAATAGGAGTGACAGTCAATAGCCGATTGGAGAAAACGTTACTTTAGCATTCATGGCAGCTATGCCATTGGACCGACAACATGTTGGATCCCGCCTCTTTCCTGGTTGTAAATGGTTGCTGTTGTTTTTCCCACCTTTTGTTTAACTTATTAGCTGTACGCAATAGTCACTCTCAAGTAGAACGTTTGACGAGAGCATTTGTATAGCGGATAAATCAATTGTACTTTTCATTAGGATCAAGTATTGGATCAATTTCGTAAAATCAGAACAGCAACTGGGCGTGACGTTGACATGGGCTATTTTTAGCAACGCGAAAACATGAGCTTGCGCATAAGTGCCGATATTTTAAAATACTTAGATTTGAGTAATTTGCGTTTGACGCCTATTCGATATTCGTTAAAAGCACAATGAAGAAACAGTCAATTACAAATACATAGTTTTATTATGAATATTGCAAACTAATTAGAAAAGACACAAGAAGGAAGTGAGTTACAGTATTTCCATCCATTGAATTGTCAACTTGACAGCAAATATTGCCATTTAAATGCCACTAGCTTCAGTGCTGTAACTGTATGAACATAATTTGTGTGAGCAAGTGGTCGAAACTAAGAAGCAAATTTGAACGAAAGGCAAGTCTGTGGAATGGCCTCACACTTTTTGAAGGGCTTTTGGGAGAAAAAAAGAGCAATTATAAGGCAAATGAGTCTGTACATGACCACAACACAATGCCCCCCACTTCACACACCGACAAGGTCAGGAAACACAGATATGTCTATAAGCAGTCCATTGAATTTTCTGGTAGTAGTCCCATGGGTGGGGCTTTGCCTGGAAGACAGGATGGCGGAAGCATAGAGTTGGAGGACGGGTCCACATTCTCAGAGTCTTCCATCCGCTCAGCGCAACCTTCCCAGTTAATGTGGAACCTGGTGACGCGCGGATTTGATGCTAGGATGTTTCTCTGGAGCTGAAAACAAAGGAGTTCTATTCAATTTTGTTCTTAACAGCAAGCATGTGTATCAAAAGTGAAAAACACAAAAAATGTTGGGGGTCAGAGCTGGTCTGACCTGTGAATAGTCTGGTTTGATGGGAGGATTCTCCCGGAGCTCCTGGCCTGTGTATTCGTTGTTGACGTAGTAACCAATGCGGATAAACTCCTGGCCTCGGTATGTACAGGTAATGAGTACGACAGTAACGCCTACAGCATCACTCTCAGGGATCAGGCCTGTGTTTGGAGCATCTGCCTATGATTAGGAAGAAAAACATGAGTTAAATAAAAAGAAATATAACTTATATTTTATGGAAATAAATCATCCATCCATTATCTGCACCGCTTATCCTCAGTAGGGTGGCGGGGGTGCTGGAGCCCATCCAGGCCATCCTCGGGCAGTGGGGAAGGGACACCCTGAACTGGTTACCAGCCAGTCGCATGGCACACAGGGACGGACAACCCGCTCGCTCATTCACATCTAGGGACAATTTGGACCGGCCAAAGATCTTGCATTGTGAGGCATGGAGAGATCATGTGACTATCGTTTTACCTGCTAATTCCCTATGAGTAGCTATCTCTACTTCAATGTATAGTTTAACAGAATATTTTATTAGCATCAAACCAGTTTTAGATGGCAGAAGGATTAGACTGATTTAAGACCTAGTTTAAAAGATATTCCCTTTGTTAGCATAAAAATAATTGTTTTTGTGTAAGATGGTCAGGCTCCTATTGGTTGATCAGAAGGAACACAAATTTAGAAACTGGGCATTATCAACCCCAAATTATTTTTTCTTTAGTTGTCAGAGTGTGTGGTTCCAAGAGAAAACATATAAGGAGCCTCTCGATAGGAATGAAGAATCAGAGAGAGAGCTGTTAACAAATGACTATGATAAATCTGTAATTAGTTAAATACTGAGTTTGTGCAAGCAATGTGTTCAGTCTTTTGATTGCTATTTATTTTTGTGAATTTGTTTTTCTGATAAAATGTTACCAACTTACCTTGCACACAATTTTTGATACTCTTAGACCAGGTCTCATCCCTAGAAGTTTTGGTAAGTGTTCCTGCATTAAATGGAACTAGTTGTGTACTGAATTTGGTCATGTATAATACTTTTACTACACATCACAACCTATTTACCCATGAGGTCTTTTTGTATTGCAACGTGAACTAAATGGTAACGTCCCTAAAGAAATACGGACATGAAAAATGAGTGCATGACGTCACCTGAAAAACAAACATATGTCGTCCAGCAGGTACAGGTCCCACTAGGACGGAGTCCAGGACTTGGTCATACTCCTCGCTCTCAGCTGAGCCCACGTAGATAATCTTCCACTCTAGGTCTAGAAAGAGTACAAAAAGATGCAATGTCACTTAAAAAAGAAATAGGACATCACAATTTTGTCATTCAGTATTAAATAATTATTGACAAAACTTGTGACACTGTTGGATCATATTTCAAAACAGTTCGTTACTTGTTCATCAAGCCATAGCCTTGCCATACAGAAAATATATGTAATAACCAAATGTAATTATTTAAACATAATCACACACACCACACACACAACTTACACATGTCTCTATATACGAACATTTTGAGTTATGAAGTACCTGAACTGGAAAATATTGCCTGTGGTTACCAAGATCGCATGTAATTAGGCTCTTAAGAGTTTCCCCAACAATAAACAGTGAAAGTGCACCCCTTAGTGACACTTGTTTTGTAGGTTTTTTTTTTTCGAGTATTTTGATCATAGTATTTTTGTAGTATTCATTTAGTTGTTTGGTAAGATTTCTGTTGTAGTATGTTTGTATTACAGAATTACTGTACTAATATTTTTGTACTGTTTCAATAGTATTTATTTTTTAGGTGTAACAAATATTATTGATTGTGTAATAGTCATCTGTAGTCTATACAGCCCTTTGAGACTTCTTGTGAATAAGAGCTGTACAGATAAACATGACTTGACTAACCGTCCCACATCAATAAAGTGGCTATAGCTTCAAATCTGCCTGGCAACCTGTGCGCATACATGCTACCAACATGCTCTTTGTGTCACAGTTACAGTTCAGCGTTCACAGACGAGGAGGAGGGGTTTCGGCAGGCAACACACAGCCATCATTCAATCAGAAATTCCTTTAAGTGACAGAATTTGTGGAAAGGAGTCACCTGGAATAAGTGTTGACAAGTCGGGCTATCGCTACGTCTGCACAAAAATATGAGATACTTTCCAAATAATTTCCAACATGTTACCTAGAGTTCTCGTTTATTGATGTTTACTATTTTTGTGTACTGTTACACAAAGCATGTTGGTTTAAGATCAGGCGATGGTGTAATTGTAATCCTGTGAAGTCCTTTGAGACATTTTGTGATTAAGGGCTATACAAATAAATGTGACTTGACTGAAACTTTTGCCCTGCTTTGAATAGATCAGTGCATTTAAATAAAACGCCTCTTTACTTACTAAGTTCACAGGTTGCAAAGCTACACCCAGAACAGATTAAATTCGTAAGTAGAGGTACCTTTAATTATATATAAACATCTACATATAGAAATCCAGATTTTAACCTTGAAGGAACAGTGCGTTTTATCTGGCGACTAGGTGAACCCCAAGTTTATTTGTAATAAGCAGGCAATAAACAATACACTGCCCCTTTATTTGCAATACTTTTTAACAATAACCTAAAATTGCTGTATACATTACTCACTTTAATGATAATATTTGACATTTAGAAAAACACAATTAGTGCTGGAATTAAAAGTTTTTTGAGACAATCACACTTATAAATAGTCGGTTTCGGTTGAGAAAGTTTGTCTATACAAGCCGAATTATGAAAACTATGATTGTTTCGCAAAATAATTGTAAGAAAAAGTCCCTTTGTGAATAAAATGATAAAATAGGGGGGAAGCCGCATATTACGTGTAAATTAATTACTAACTCACGAGTAATTTACCTCCATGACAATCATCTAGACAATAAGGATTAATGTTGTCAAGTGAAAATACTTACAAGTCATTTTCCCGCGAGTTGATAACGTTAGCAGTTTAGCATTTAAAATATCCCGGGTGGCGAGGACGGCTAGACTCACCTTCGGGGAGATCCTCCATGCACTCGAACGTTATCTCGAACTGGAAAGGATTCCCAAACGGACTCGGATTATCCAAAACGGCCACATTCAACACCTGTACCTTTGCCATTGATAGGATCGCTGGGCTTTTGCTATCGTTAGCACGGTGCTGTTCACACAAACACGGGCGCTTCAAAGATCTTTTCCCGGGAAATCTTAAAAGCTTGCTCGGCCGTCTGACAGACTCTCACGTCGAATGAAATTCAAACCACAAATTCTCTTTTACACGACAAAAGACACGCAATTCAGTCGCATTCCACAAAGGGTTGTGACTCGTTTGTCTTCTTATAAGACGAAATTGTTTGTTGGAAGCGAATGCCCGCTCTCCCGCCGCTTTGACAGGGTTACCCAAGATGCACTGCGCTAAACTGAAAGAGAGTCGACTTCCGGTGGTTTATCGTGTAGAGACGTCCCCCTTTGGTCCACTGCAGAAGTGCATCAGATAGTTACGAGGCCTTTATAAATTGCGCTTCCAAATGCATACTTGACAACCTCCAGGGCTCCATGCCCTTACAAACTGTCGTATTTCCCCTTACATAATACAAAAAAATCTTACACCATATTTTTTTCCAAACGTGTTTATTTATGTTGTTTAACATGTTATATTGTACATATGTTTCGTTATATCATATGTATTGTTAATTAACATTTTGTTTTGAGATCCTGAGTTGCTCGACATGAATGAGGTTTATTATTAAAAAAAGTTCAAAAATTAAGTCGCTTGGACGTTCACTGTAGAAGGAAAAAAATACATGCAAATGTAATTATGTAGAATAATCAATTTTCTTATTCAAATTGTGAATTCATTTTCTGCATTAAATTATTGTTGGTAATATACTAATTAAAGGGTCTTTTTTCATTTTTCCCTTTTATACTTCCTTTTTTCCTTAACTTCTTTATACACCAATAATGATTCGTAATGTAATGCATCAAAGCAAGCGAGCCGTTTGAGAGCCGGCTCTCTTTAATGACTTGAGCCGAAAAAGCTGGGTCTCTAAAAAGTGACGGACTTCCTCCCACTACATAACTACCACATGAAATCCGAGGCGGCAGATGAATATGCACAGTAGCATCAAACCGCTCACTTCGTTTGCAACGGGGAAAAAAACGATACCGAGATAGATGCTACCGCAGCGAACTCGTTTAACTTGATTGATTTGCCGTTTCGTAATAGTCGGTGTATACCGGATGGTACCCACAATTGACAAATTTGCGTTTTTCCGTACAGATTTTCTTGTACATCGTAAACGTCTTAAAATAATTGTACTTTGTACAGCAAAAACGTACAGGTTGACAGGTAAGCTAGAGACGCCCTTCATAGAGAGTAGTGGTCACATCTATTGACCCTTTGAACTTGACGTCACGCAGAATGAGAGGCATGACGGACGGCAAGTGAATAGGCAGTTGAGTTGAAACAAATACTTATAACCACGACAGAAGAATATGAACACCACTTTTTAACAAAATAACATTTATTCTTGTGCCAATTTTCGAAGCCCAATTTGGAATTTTATCACTTTTATTGAAGACAGAAGTCTGATGCTCTGATTATAATTACAGTGGAACCTCGGTTTTCGAACGCCTCTCAGTTCGAACAAATCGGTTCTCGACCAAAAATTTCGAAAAATTCTTGCTTCGCTTTTCGTCCCAAAAATCGGAGTTCGAACGCCGGTACGCCAGGGTGCGATGCTGAGCGGGGTACAGGTGTAGATTGCCCCCACCCCTCGTGAAGAACTGCTATGACGTGCGTGCGCACTTCTTTTTGCTTTCGCTTTAGATATCGGTGAACGGAGTGTTTTAGCCCCTAATTATGCCTCAGAAGAAAGTCAGTGCAAGCAGCAAAGTTGCTACAGGTGAAAAAAGAAGGGTAGTGTGTACAACTATTGCATTTAAGAAAGAAATAATAGCAAAATATGAAGAAGGTGTGCGAGTTTCCGATCTTGCTATACATACAGCATGGCTTCTGCTGATCACCACAAATGTAAGAAATCCTATTCATAATTCTTTTCTTTATCCTCTGACCGCTCACCACTTTTTGTCGAGACCCGGATGCTAAATGACGTGTAAACGACCTGATTTTTTTAGTTGTACACGTTCATGTTAGCGTAATCTTTCGTACGGAAGATTACGCTAACGCGAACGTACGATTAGCCTGGGTTAGCTTCATGTTCTTGAAAAGCGTTCAGGGTGTTGGAACGGATTAAAATGATTTTATATTACTTTTAATGGCAAAAACGATTTTCGGTGATCGACCAAATCGGTTTTCGAACAGGCTTCTGGAACGGATTATGGTCGAAAACCAAGGTTCCACTGTAATGCATTTGTTACCTCCAGTCTCAATTACTGTAATGCACAACTACTCTCAAGTCTCCCAAAGTTTAGTAAGAGCCTGCAGCCTGTACAAAATGCTGCATTGGGGCTAATAACTAAGACAAAAAGTTTGATCACATTACCCCAATTTTAGCTGACTTGCATTGGCCCCATCAGCTTAAGATGTGATTTTGAGGTTCTCCTGGTATTATACAAAATTATGAATGTACTTGCCCACTCATATTTATCATATTCAAATTTCCCCTATGTTCCTAACGAGAGCCTTTACTCAGAAAATGCTGGTCAACTAGTGATCTCAAGAGCCAAGAAGACATGTTAGGTTAAATTAGGTTTATTTGTATAGCCTATTGCAAACGACAGACTATTATTACAACATCCCCTGATCTAAAACATCTCATCTCATCTCATTAGCCGTACCGCTTATCCTCATTAGGGTCGCGGGGGGGCTGGAGCCCATCCCAGCCATCTCCGGGCAGTGGGCAGGGGACACCCTGAACTGGTTGCCAGCCAATCACAGGGCACACAGGGACAGACAACTCATTCGCTCATTCACACCTAGGGACAATTTGGACCGGCCAATCCACCTGAAATGCATGTTTTTGGAATGTGGGAGGAAACCGGAGTGCCCGGAGGAAACCCACGCAAGCACGGGGAGAACATACAAACTCCGCACAGGAAGTCTGGAGCTGGATTTGAACCCACGACAGGTTCCCATGACATGAACTGTGCCGCACAAGCGCTAACCACTGCGCCGCCGTGCTAAAACATATTACACAATAAATAATCAAGGAACAATCTATTGACAAAACAAAAATTAGCATTGCTTGATTTGTATTTTTTCGCATTATTTCGGAAAATGTGTAATCTTGTCACGGTCGCCATGGCTACCAGTCTGCCGCGCCCCCGAACTCAGCTGCAGCAGATCAGCTGATTGCTGGTCTGCTATTTAAGGCTGGATTTTGGGTTTGGCGGGCGCTGGCTCATTACACAATCCCAGGTCTGTTATGCCTTGTCCTGTTTTAGGTTTAAACATTTTCCGTCTGTTATGCCTTGTCCTGTTGAGTTCGTGCCGGAGGAACTCTGTATTGTTCTGTTTTGGTCCCGGAGTATTGGGCGACTTTTATTTTGTTAAATAAAACTTATGATCGTCAACGCATATGAGTTCTCCCTTCCTGCCTCCTGCCTCCGTTCTGGTCCGGTCACCCCTTCCACTCCACCACGCCACGTGACAAATCTATATTTTGATGTAAACTGGTGCAGAAAACTATGGCGAATTCCTTTTTGGTAGCATATTTAATTGGTCTTATTGATTACTGATTTGCATTCGTTATTACAAAAATAATGTAAATTATTTTCTATTTTTCCTGCAACTTTTATTTTATTAATGTCCTTACAAATACTTGATATTTCCTTAGTCCCAACGATCTGAAAGGCAACCAAATGGACTTTTTGTCCCACTAATATGTTACCGCCCAGGAGCGGATTAAAATTCAGTGGTCACATAAATATTCCAGGAATTTACCAACCATTTTCCCTCCACATCGTAAAAGGCGAATAGCCACCTGGTGGGAGCGCTGTTCGACGCCACCCAATAACAAGACGCAGGTTGCCAGGAGGTGATGAGGTTCAAAAGCAAATTGAGTCAAACATCGCACTTGCTCATGCACGGACCAAGAGAAGGACATCGGCTTGCAAAACAACACCTTGATAGTGATATTTCACAAAGGTTTGTCGTATGAATATCAATGGATCAATGGGTGTTTGTTTGAAAAAAACTCGAAGCTGTTGTGCTTCACTGAACGACGTTTGAAGTGGACTTTGCACAAAGGAGTATCTGTGTTGGTGCACGAAGGAAAAAGAACGAGAGGAAGGTGCGCTCAGGTAATGTAACACCGAGCGGCGTCACGTGATCAACGCTCCAAAATGATTTCCCCAAAGAGGATGTGAATACGTCCAGCGCTTGCTCGTAAAGCAGGTGCTTTTTCTGGTCTTTCGCTCGTTAGGCAGGTGCTTTCTCTTGTTCTCGTTACCGGAATCCGTTGGCTTGCAATTGTCCGATTGTAGGTGGGTGAAAACACTGCGTGGATCAACTTTTCAATCGCTTAATTTCTTGAGGTTGGTGTTATTATCTATTTTAATTGACAAACAAGCATGCTATCACACAGGTAAAGCTCGGGCATTTGTGTAAGAAGTAATCTATAGCAGTGTTACTCAACTGGTGGGTTGTGACCCAATTTGCCCCGGCAAAATATTGCTCAGAAGACAAAAAATAACAAAGGCTAATAATACTCATTAACAGTAAATGGTAATAATGCCCCACCAAATGCTAGATGACATCCATTACTTCACACCACATAAAAAGACCAGTAACAGTTGTTACATGTTGAGGAAGGCCAAAACTCAGAGGCTGTATATTGCGGTTACGGGGTCCAGAACCTCCGCGGTACTTTAAAATCCATCACGTAGGAACCCCCTACCACAGGGGTCGGGAACCTTTTTGACTCAAAGAGCCATAAAAGCAAAAAATATTAATTTTATTTTGGGAAAGAGCCACACCATATATTATGAGACAAATTTACTAAATTGCTAAACCCGCGCCCCAGACAAAAGCTTAGTCTTCAGCACATTTATTTTTGATGATTTGATAAAAATTATGAAAAGAGAATAATGCCAGAGCCCCTGTCCCAAATTCAACAAACAGACCACTTTAAACTTGTCTCTTTCTTGCAATTACTCAAGATCGGTTAAACTCCTTTTGACCCTTTTTTTCATACATATTGGTTTCAAAACCAGATGCAAGCATTTATTTTGTAAAAACGTCACAACATTCTGAGAATAGGGTGCCTTATGTGCTTACCTTTGGCGAGAGATGGGAGGGAATGCTTGTACTTTTTGCATAGCTCCACCCATCCCTCCCACTCACCCAATCAAATGACTAAGTTCTCTTCCGGTGTTTTGGCGTATTTACAGTTCTGTGGATTCATCATAAAGTATCTGAACACTGAACACAGATTATATAGTGAACTTTTAAATAAAGGATTCTTTAGCGTTGTACAGCCAAAACGAGTTTTTTTCCCCCCTTTTTTTTGTGTGACACCTTGACTGTAAATTGTAGTGAAAAACGTGCCCTATATATACTGCGAAGTGTTTCCTTTGCATTTGGCTTTGGTTTGGCTTTAAGTGTACCTGAATAGAATAGACATTCCCGGTTTTGAACAAGATGGAGAAATTTTGCATGCAATCAAATTGGTCTCTGAGCCATAGGTACTCATAGAAAGAGCCATATATGGCTCGCGAGCCATAGGTTCCCGACCCCTGCCCTACCACCTGTTTTAACTTGCATACGCTTTGCTAGCCTCCGCTTGCAGCAATAGTCGACAGGAGATAATGGATTGCAGCAGTACAGATACTTTTCATTTTGGCAGTTTTTAATTTTATGTTTTTTTTCATTGCATTTCAAGCATTTTTGATGTCATTTAAAATGTTGCGATTTGAGATTTGAAAGAATATACTCTATTCTTAAAGTGGTTTTGTTTTTTGTAGTCCTTTTTTTATTGAAAAAAAAGGGAATATATTGTACTTTTTTTTTTTTTAAAAACTGCCATTCATTCAATACATTTTAAAAGTGGGCCTTGTTTTCTTGATTTGAGTGGCAGCTTTTAATCAAAGTCCCAAAGTCAAACCAGTTGAGAACCACTGATCTAAAGTAGTTGTCAGGTTTTTCCTGAGGGTCGTTTGGTACCGGGCCGGACAGAAAGACCCAAAATTGCCTTATTTATTTCTTATATGATTTTACACAAAGACTCAAAAGATTGGATGTGTAATTTATCGTTCAACGGTAGTTTATAATTCAAATTGAGCAATGATGATCGATCGATTATTATTGTTGACCTCATTAGTTTGGTAATGGATTTAACTGCAATGGTATCCGGATCACAGCGATGAGAGTGCAAATACCTACCAGTAGGATTGTACATGATCAAAGTAAAGGCATCGCATTTTACTTGTCACACTATTTTTACTCACGGTGGCACGCAGTACAACGTTGTAATGAAACATTATGGGAAAGAGTTTAGCCAAATCAAAGTTGTAGAACGTGGTTCAGTTGAGGGTTTACGGATCCCTTAACCCTGAAGGTTGTCGTGGTACCACTTTCTGTGGTGTCTCTAGAGTAACTACAATCTGGTAGCACCCATCCCTCTCCAAGTCATTTTTGGGGGTAGGGGGTTCCTCCCCCACGTGTAACACATAGTACTGGTTTCAATGCGTAACAGTAGAAGGACAACTATTTTATTTTAAATGATTTGGAAGAATATCAACCCATGGAGTGCTTTTTAACCCGGCTTATGCATCCAAGGGTTATAGTAAAGTGATTGGCTTTAAGCTTCCGTTGTACTGCGGAGCATAGAAGAGATGTACAAAAACGTACGGTAATCATTTCCAAAAAGTTCTATGCTAGGACCTTGTTGCCATGCTAACAATATTCCACAGATTTTTAATTTTGTTTCATAAATTAGTTGCATCACTGTTTTTAACTCGTAACACAGCTGCACAATGGCCTATATACACTGAGCCTAGGTTGCTGATCCCAGCTGGAATAAACTGATATCTACTTTTGTGGCTTTGCTGTGATTAAGCCTGACTCACTGCTTGTTCCTTGTCTCTGTTCAGAACAGTCATCTGAAGCGCATTGGTCTCTGCTACCCAAGAGGAATTTTGTCTCCAGATGGACCCCAGCTGATCCATGCCGGACCTGGTCCATGCCTAAACACCTGGCCCGGTTCTTGACATGGATGGGTGGCTTTCCCTTCCCAGCATCCTGATGGGGAAGATCTTTCTTATTCTGCTACTCCACCTTACTGAGCATGTGCGGGGTGAGTCACCGACTTGATGAGCATTTGAAAACTTAATGATAACACAAATAATTCTGAACATTCTCTTAATAAAAATCGTCCCCCACCAGTCTAAACCTACCATTCAAAGCAATATTATTTTTGTAAAATATGCAATTGTTGGCTGAAAATGAAATTCCAGTAACTCAGGGATAGTTTTGGGTGCGTTACTGGAAAATAGTAATTAGTTACAGTTACTAGTTACTTAAAAAGCAACACAGTTACCCCCTATATTACTGACAACCAAAAGTAGCCTGTTACTCCTAAAGTAGCTACCTGTATCTATTTACAGATTACCGTATATACTTGCATAGAAACTGACACCCTCAAAAGCTCTTCCCCTAAACTGCTTTAAAATAGCCACATCATAACGTGTACACCAATCTGTGGAAGCAGTCAAGCTTCCATTCTTCTTGGCTTGTGCAATCATGACGGCTTGTAAATTAACACTTAGCTCAAAGATTTCCTCCTTTCTAGGTAATGTCCTTGATGTTTTAGTTTTTTTTCCCTCCAGACATGGTGTATTCCAAAAATATTTTTACAAATAAAAAGCCCAAAATGCAGTACACTTTTACCATATATTCTATGTTTAAATTTGCCTTATTGATATTCCTTTGGTTCTTTGTTCTTGTTTAAGCCACATCACCTTCCCCACACACTGCCTACCATTCGTTCCTGGTCACATACAACCAAATATTCACATATTAACTGACCTCCCGATTTTAGTGTTTGATTTTATAGTTGTCAATTTGGCCTGTATGAGAGTATATACGGTAGCACGTAACACGTTACATTACTTGCTAACGAGAAAAGTAATTGAAATCTAGGGATGCGTTACAAATGAACACGTTAGTCCCAACACTGCTTTGCGATCAGGTAATGACCAATTACGGCTTGCTTGTTGGCTCTGTTTTAAATGGCTACCCCTGAAACAATTAAAAATGGGTGGAACTTTCCTGCATCATTTATATTTCTGGCACTCAATGTTTGGTGATAATGTTCTTCAGTTATAAAAGCAGTTTAAATGCTTTATTTTTAGAATTTCTTTAATCTAATTTATTTGTCTGACATTTTAATTTTCAGTCTTAGAATAATCCAATGACAGGTTGAAAGTCTCATTCGGTATTATGTGAAGAAACGTCGGAGCTCATCAAGCTTTAATTAAATTTCTGTTTCTTTTTAGATGTCAGTCCACCCACCTTACCTCCTCCTTGCTCTGTTATCGCATTGCACTTTTGTCAGCGCTAACTTGACTATTTGCTCTGGTGAATTATTGACTCCAGGAGCTGAGTTTTATGTGGACTGTTGTCTCTCAAAAGTCCGTCTAGCAGAGACCAGCAGCTGCTAAACAGACAAATTTGATACACTTGAAAAAAGCAGTGTTGATTTGTAATCATATCTAAGCGTGTGTTTGATTCAGCAGAATGGATGGTGGCAGCGCACTCTGCATTCCTCAACCTCCAGCTCCTCCTCAAAGTAGTTACTGTGTAGTTTCGTGATGTCACTGAGTCATCACATGGTTGCTCACATGGCTGGGGAGGGGAAGAAAAAAAAAGTTCCTCAGGCACAACTTATGTGCCTACCCAAGTGAGCAGAACATGCAGCACTCCTCTATTCAGATAAAAGGATGTCAATTGTGCACAATGCTCTGGTAAAAATGTGTGCTACGGTGCTTTTTTGTTTACTTAGTTGGGGTTGTCATGGAAACATGGTTTAATGATTTGGGGCATGGAGTCTTGAACATATTCATAGAACACAAATATTTTACACGTTTGTGATCTAATTACTTTTATGCCGCATAAACAGAATGCAGAACATTTTAACATATGAGCAAATATTTTTAAACTCAGTGCACTTATGATTTTTACAATTACCAAATAAACCTTAAATTAGCTGGGTCAGTATCATTTTAAATAATTCATTTTCAATTTTATGTTGTAAAAAAGTTTAAATTATGGTGCAATAAAAATATATTTAAACCGCTCGGAATGTTAAATAAAATCTTAAATGTATCAGTGATTTATCAGTCACATTAAATAGTGACAAGCATTGTATCTGTTGACTCTTTTTTATTTCAAATGTGATTTCCCCTAAACAGCGTTCATTCCAAACAGAATCCCAACCACATATACAACTGCATGTACTCAACCCTACTTTTAAAAAGTGTTAATATACTGTATTTCTTTACGCTTCAGTTGACATTATGTACTGAAATCTGTCATTCACGCAGTTATTTTGAAATCTACTGTAAGTCAGGGGTGTCAAAGTCAAATTTGACAGAGGGTCAAATAAGGAAATTGACTAAGAGCCAAGAGCCTGACTGATCAAGTCAAGTCATATTCATACGCATAGCCCTTGATCACAAAAACACTCAACAACAACCAAATAACTAGTAAAATATAACATCAGCTATACAAGATGTTTTTGGGGAATGGGAATAGTTTTAGATAGATAGATAGATAGATAGATAGATAGATAGATAGATAGATAGATAGATAGATAGATAGATAGATAGATAGATAGATAGATAGATAGATAGATAGATAGATAGATAGATACTTTATTCATCCCCGAAGGGAAATTCACATTTCCAGCAGCATCCCTGAGCTGAGAACAGTACAATAATAAAGCCAAAAGAATACAATATACAAATACCCAGTGTGACGTGCAAATGCCCACTGTAGCGTGTTATATAGAGTAACTAAATAGTGCTACACAGAATACATATTGCAGTAAGATTCGGTAATATCCAACGTAGGTGGTGTGGTTTAATGTGGGCCTTTACTCTGCCGGGTGGAGTTAAAGAGCCTCATGGCATGAGGAGGAAAAGATCTCTTCAGTCTGTCCGTAGTACAAGACAGTGACAGCAGTCTGTCGCTGAAACTGCTCTTCTGTCTGGAGATAATGCTGTGTAGTGAATGCGATGGATTGTCCATGATTGACCTCAGCTTTTTCAGTGCTCGTCTCTCAGCTACTGTTGTTAGGCTGTCCAGCTCTTTGCCCACAACAGAGCTCGCTTTCCTAGCCAGTTTATTGAGACGAGAGGCATCCTTCTTCTTGACGCTGCCTCCCCAACACGCTGCCGCATAGAAGAGGGCGCTTGCCACTACTGTCTCATAGAATATTTTCAGGAGCTTTTTGCAGATGTTGAAGGAGGCCAGCCTTCTGAGGAAGTAAAGTCGGCTTTGCCCTTTCCTACATAGAGCTTCTGTGTTGGCAGTTCAGTCCAGTTTGTTGTCCAGCTGCACACCCAGGTATTTGTAGGTCTGGACAAATTCTACACATTCTCCCTTGATGGTTACAGGAACCGGGTGAGTTCTGGTTCTCCTGAAGTCCACCACCATCTCTCTGGTCTTGGTGGTGTTTAGGTGCAGGTGGTTTGCGTCGCTCCATCGGACAAAGTCCTGAATCAATTTCCTGTACTCCTCCTCCTGCCCGTTTCTGATACATCCCACAATCGCAGTGTCGTCGGCAAACTTTTGCACATGGCAGGACTCAGAGTTGTACTTAAAGTCCGATGTATATAGAGTAAATAGGAACGGAGAGAGAACGGTCCCCTGCGGAGATCCTGTGCTGCTAACCACAGTGTCCGATGTTTTAGCAAAATATAGAAAAAAATAAATACGCAACTTGGTTTACATTGAATCCAAATGCCAAAAATGATAATATCAATGATAATAATATTGTAATGTAAAGTTCATACTCAGCTAAAAAACTAAAAGGGAGCTAGATAGATAGCCACAAGACTAAAAGCCATCTAAATAGCCCAGGTGAAAGCGAGATGGCTAGCTAGAAAAAAGGCCAAAATTTAGCTTGATAACTTAAACTGGTTTAGGCAAAAGGTCGTTGTGCATTGGAAACCTCTAACGTTATTTTGATAACCTACCTTTTTGTCACCTTGAATCAAAAAAACATGCGGAAGTAGAAAAAAAATCGATTTACAACACTATCTAGGGCAGGGGTCCTCAAATACAAATCTTAACTGTCCACAATTGCTTTGTTTTTTTTCAAACAAGCATGAGTCCATGTATTATGACGGTCAAGTGCAAGGCAAGTCACAGATGTTGATAAAATCTAAAATGTCTCATGTTGTTAAGTAAACTTATTTGAACCTCCTAAAAACCTAAAAATATATAACAATATTATCAAAAGTAGCTTGTATTGATCAGGTAACCATTAGTTGTGTATAGTTTCTATTTTAGCAAAAGTGGGCTAAATCTTGATTACCTAGTTGGTTGCATCTCTTGGTAAATGGTAAATGATCTGCATTTATATAGCGATTTTCAGGTAAATGAAGACCTCCCAAAGCGCATTATAATGTGCTTCACACTTACCCATTCACACACACACACACACACTCACACACCAATAGCGACATGCTTATTATGGATTCAGTGTCTTGCCCAAGGACACTTCGACATATAACACGTAGACGAGAGCTCTACCTCCTGAGCTAATGCCGCCCCCAAATTCAAATCTTAAAGGTCCACAATTTTTTTTTTTCAAACAAGCATGTGTCCATTTATTATGACGGTCAAGTGCAAGGCAAGTCACAGATGTTGATAAAATCTAGGGTCTTAGGGGCACCATTTCCCTTGGTGTTTTTTTGGTCAAATACAGCCTGGTGGCACCAATCCCTCACCAGGCCAATATATGTTTTCACACGGTCTTGAACCAGGGACCTTTCGCCTGTCAGGAAAATGTGCTAATCACTGTGGAAACAGCAATTTTCTGTCATTTACTCAACTGAATTTTTTTTTTAATATGAGTGGATTGAAATACAATAAAGTACAAAAATCCAATGGCCAAAAACAATACTTTAAGAAGAAGTCGTGTACAGGGAAAAATCTAACATGGTTTCAGGAACAGTAATCCCTCGTTTTTTCTAGAGGTTACCTTCCAGTCATATGTTTTTTGTCGCCATCTTGTGGACAACAGACATGTAGCGTGAACATTCCAAACAAGTGAAACTATTGTACGTTTCTATTCTTTATTTTTTACAAATAAATTCAGTACCACCTCCTCATAATTTCAAAGATACCCTTCTCTATTATATTGCATTATTGACTAAATGAAATATGATTGGTTTACCGACTTCGGCACTTGTGCAGATAAAGCAGCTTTTTAATGAAACCTGAGTTGGGCAAATATTTCAATTTGACCCAAAAGTAGGGACACTGTGAAAAGTAAACCATGATACAGGGGGTGATTACAGTAGTGTATGACATTTTCCTTTCTTCTCCACAGCGAATAACTTTGTATCGAATGACTTCAGATCTTCCAATGCTACAGTAAGTACAGCTACATCTTTCTTCTGTTGTCAAGGACAAAGCAATTCATATGATTCCAATTCTTTTTCGACACTTCCTCGTTGACTTGTTTCCAGGAGCCCAACATTGCAGCTATTGTGGCCCCCACCGTCACGCTTGGCCTCCTAGCGGTTGTTTTGGCCGTTGTGGGCTGGCTGCTTTGCATGGTAAAGAAAAAGCGGCAGACAGAAGGGGCTTACCGGCCAAGTGCTGAAGAACAGAGCGGTACTCGCAGTGTGGCTGCCACTGACGTGCTCAAGCTTCCCAAAGAGGAGAGACTAATTTGAGGAGCCCCGTTTTTTGAGGGGTTGCTTTAAAAAACAAAAAAACAAAAAACAAAGAAAAAAACTCTGTGGTCCATGTTGCTTACAAAATGTTCTTAGTTTTCATCTGCGCAAACGAAAGAGCAGCTCCAGTATTTTAGCACTACATTTAGTTTGTTGTATGCGTATTATGCACTATACAATAAATCATAACCACTTGTTTTTATCCCAGCAAACAACTCACCGAATTACCATTTTAATTTGAATTACCAGCTGCCTCAACACAGTGGACGAATGTTCTGATCAAACCATTTTGTACTTTTAAAAGTGAATCCATGCTCTTTTCTAATAAAGTACTGTTGGATTTTTACAACTCCCCTTTTAATGCAAAAATCAGGGGTCACAAACCTTTTTTGAAATGAAAGTTACGTCTTTGTTACGCAATAGTGTGAAGACCTATCAGTTTGATATGCATTCTAGAAATAATCATGTTGCCACTATGTTGTTATTGTTGGAATATGCTCATTCATAGAACAAACGGGGGTCCTGGGCAATATAATATGTAATTGATAAGCTGATTATAAAAATATGTACATGTATTAGGAGTGTTGTATATACATTAACATATAAATGATTTCTTATGACGGTTCCTTAACAATCACCAAATACTAATGATTTAAAACAGCTGATTTAAATCTTCTAAAATCGTTGACATTTTCAAACTTTCTTGGAAATCACAATGACCCACCACTCGTGACTCGTGAGCTAGTTTTGGCACCGGTCCTTTGGCTTCCCAGTTATTCTTCATGAGCTATTAGGTACCTTTGAGAACCACGTTAATGTCTCTTTATTTGAATTATGTAGAATTTAGGGTAAGTCCAAATGTAGCTAAACCGAGGGTCTGCAACAGACGGCTATGGAGCTGCATGCGGCTCTTTGGTCCTCCCTCGTGGCTCCTTTTCAAAAATGTTTGATGATGGGAAATAATATGGTTTCAATAGGACAAACATGACACAAGAATTCCTTTTTTTTTCTTATATAGATATCCATCCATTTTCAGTAATGCTTATCCTCAGTAGGGTCGCAGGGGTGCTGGAGCCCATCCCAGCTGTGTTCGGGCAGCGGACACCCTGAACTGGTTGCCGGCCAGTCACAGGGAACACAGACAACCATTCACACGCTCATTTATACCTAGGGACAATTTGGATCCGCCAATCAACCTACTATGCATGTTTTTGGAATGTGCGAGGAAACCAGAGTGCCTGGAGGAAACCCACACAGGCACGTGGAGGACACACTAACTGGAATTGAACCCTGGACTTTTGCAACGTGCGGCTGACGCACCAACCACTCAGCTGTTGAGCTGCCTTGAAAATAAATGTATCCAGTATTCGAATTCACAGCATGGGTTACCTTCACTATGAAGCTTATACAAAGCTTTTATTTTTTGTGTGTCACAAAAGATGTTTTTGGGGTTCCAATATGGTTCTTTCAGCATTTTGGGTTGCAAAAGCAAATTTGGCCATGCTAACCACCAAATATCAGATTAAAAATTCTAGCATATGTTGCAGATTTATTGGTTGTCTAAATTTTCTTAATTAGTTTACTTATCTAAAATCGTTATTATTTTGAACATTATCATTTTCCATCAGTATCTATTGTGTTGCTGTTTCCACCACACGGCACAACAAAGAAAGAAAGTCAATACTTTTTAATGATTCTCAATTGAAAAGGCTTCACAACTGTTACTTGTTTGATTGGAAACAATGGTCAGTGGGCGTGAAATGTGAGGGTTTAATCAGTGCTTTCATAGAACTGAGCAAACAAATTTTGAAAAAAGACGCAAACCAAACCTTCACTAGCGTCACTAACACAATGGCAGTATATGGAAGCCCTCACACCATTTAGTGGTCCACACAATTGTATTCGCAAGGTTGGGGGGGGGGGGTCATTATAAGCATCCAATTGCTGGGTAATTCTGAACCCAATGACCATGCAGTAATCAGATTTTCGGACCTTTTCACAATAAAAATGTTCAACTACTTTTACCTACTCTTTGGGTTGGTGCAGCTCTTGAACCACATGGGTGAGATGTGCACTAAGATAAAGTTTCGTAAAGTTGTATTGAAGTCTGCAATTGTATTAAAATGTTTTCCTTAAAATAGACTATTAATGAACTTGCAGCTACAATATTTTATATCCCAGCTTTTGATAGTGAAAAGGTCAAATCATCAAATCCTCAAATTAATTTAATTAGCTTTGGATTCAGCACTGGGTTGTGTATGCAAACCAGAGGTAAGATCTTAAGCCAATGTCTGACACAGATTTTGGTCTGTTTTGGGCCTTAAATGTAAATGACTATGTTCTGGCTGGGCTTCTTTCTCACTAACATTATAAAAAAGTATCCACCCTTTGTTGTTCTTTGTCTCTCTGCCTTGCTCTCTTTTAAATTGCAACGCTAGATTCTTTAGGACTTACTGCTACTTTGGTTTATGGCCTAATTTTAAACCTGTCAACTCATAAAAAAAAAACTCAATGACGAAAAATTGTTGGTTTATGTGACCTCTTGAGACAAATAAAAATATAAAAAACGTAAATGTTTACACAGTCTTGTTAAACTTGCACTTCATTATAAAACACAGGCTTTAATTTTTTATCAGATATCACCTCTCCTCCCCCAGAGTCCTCTCAAATACAATGGGAAATTTCAGGTTAGCGTCAGACTCGGGCCTGCAAATAAAGTAATTTGGTCGGGGTCGGGCTGGATTTTATGCTCAATCTTACCTCTAATTGGAACCAACATGTGTGCTTATTGAAAATAGAAGTGGAGCACCAAAAAGTGGTTGATTCCAAACACAGCTATTGTCTAAAAATACACACCAGAGCAAAGTGGAGCTAAGATGGAGGGCTGAGGTGAAATGGTTACATCATATCATGGAGGGTGAACTGGCGCACGGGCTTTTCGGGCTATTTAGGCTCCTTCTTCTTCGCCCTCCTCTTCGAACTCGCCCTCTTCTGCGGTGGCGTCCTGGTACTGCTGGTACTCAGACACCAGGTCGTTCATGTTGCTCTCGGCCTCGGTGAACTCCATCTCGTCCATGCCCTCGCCCGTGTACCAGTGGAGAAAAGCTTTGCGGCGGAACATGGCGGTGAACTGCTCCGAGATGCGCTTAAACAGCTCCTGGATGGCTGTGCTGTTGCCGATAAAGGTGGCGGCCATCTTGAGGCCACGCGGCGGGATGTCGCACACGGCCGTCTTCACATTGTTGGGGATCCATTCCACGAAGTAGCTGCTGTTCTTGTTCTGCACGTTCAGCATCTGCTCGTCCACTTCCTTCATGGACATGCGGCCACGGAAGACGGCAGCCACGGTCAGGTAGCGGCCGTGGCGCGGGTCGCACGCAGCCATCATGTTCTTCGCATCGAACATCTGCTGGGTGAGCTCTGGAACGGAAAGGGCACGGTACTGCTGGCTCCCCCTGCTGGTGAGGGGGGCGAAGCCAGGCATGAAGAAATGAAGGCGAGGAAAGGGAACCATGTTAACAGCTAGCTTGCGCAGGTCGGCATTGAGCTGGCCCGGGAAACGCAGGCAGGTGGTGACGCCGCTCATGGTGGCCGACACCAGATGGTTGAGGTCCCCGTAAGTGGGTGTGGTCAGCTTCAGCGTGCGGAAGCAGATGTCGTAGAGCGCCTCGTTGTCAATGCAGTACGTCTCATCCGTGTTCTCAACCAGCTGGTGCACCGACAGGGTGGCGTTGTACGGCTCCACCACAGTGTCAGACACTTTAGGCGAGGGCACCACGCTGAAGGTGTTCATGATGCGGTCCGGGTACTCCTCGCGGATCTTGCTGATGAGAAGCGTACCCATGCCCGAGCCAGTGCCGCCACCCAGCGAGTGTGTGAGCTGGAAGCCCTGCAGGCAATCGCAGCTCTCCGCCTCCTTCCTCACAACGTCCAAGACCGAGTCAACCAGCTCGGCTCCCTCCGTGTAGTGGCCCTTGGCCCAGTTATTGCCGGCTCCGCTCTGACCTGGAAAAGGGGCCGGATTTTTTAGGCCTGTTCTCTAATTTGGGATAAAACCCAAGACTGACCACCAACACCAGCTAATGTTTGATTAATTGACGAAGATCCTCAAAGTGGGTCATGTTGAACAAAACGACCCCACTAAATCTGGATAATTTTATTTACAAGAAGGCAATATCATTTTGTACAAAGAAACCCTTAAAAGCGGATCAAAATCTAATTTGAGTATATAACTTTTTTATATTTGAACAAAGCATTTTAGAGAAAATATTTTGACTTCTGGAGACTCATTAATATGATTAAAGTTAACAAATACTGATTGTATTGGTAAAACTTTACCTAAACAAATTCTAAAAGTAATAAAATGATTGAATTAAAATCCATAGAAAGTGCATGGGTAGTTCTACTTGAACTCTATTATGAATCACTTTTGAATCATATCACCTTAAATACCCAATACACACATTCATACACACTGATTCGTCCTTTAGCAATCCTGGGCCCTGATCACCTTACTTATCCAACGGACTGTTCCATTGTTTTGATTTGGGGGATTTCAATATCAGTAAGTTCAACAGATACCCAAACTAGTATTCTTCAGAAAGGATTCTAAAGCCTATTCAGCTCAGAAAAATAGTTAATAAGCCTCAAAGAATCTCATCGTATGTGACTTACCAAACACAAAATTGTCAGGTCTGAAGATCTGACCGAAGGGACCAGACCTGACAGAATCCATGGTTCCTGGTTCCAGATCCACCAGGATGGCGCGAGGGACATATTTCCCTCCTGGGGAAAAAAAGGGGAGGGAAATAAATCACAACTGACAACTGAAAAAAACAAAGCACAAGTTACTGAAACTACAAATGTTATTTGAGCCGTAAGCCTTCGACGGGCGTGGCCTAAAGAAAGATGTCAGGATCATATTTACAAAACACCGTTTTAGGCCAAATTTTCATGCGGCAGTAGCTCAGGAGGTCGAGCGCTCGTCTTGGGATCAAGAGATCGCAGTTCGAATTCCGGCTCCTCAATGTTACATGTCGAAGTGTCCTTATTATGCCCGCAATAAGCAGGTTAGCGCCTTACATGGCTGCACGGCCGCTATTGGTAAAATGTGAAGCACATTGTAAAGCGCTTTGGGAAGTCTTCATTGACTTGAAAAGCGCTATATAAATGCAGATCATATCATTTCATCTTCCAATAAACATATTTGTTCTGTCTGTGATTGCCTCTGTGACTGTGAATTGATTTTGAAATTTGTCTCGGTGAAAAAAATGAGACCAACATCGTTTTGGGCTAGGCAAAGTACGGCCTGAGGGCCACATCCAGCCCACCAAATGAAAATGGTCCACGTTTAATGACAATATTTAAACAAAAATACTACATAGTACAACTACAGGAATACCACAAAACTCCTAGTTTGTAATTTTGATTGCCTTTGAACCTGTTTTGTTTTGTTTTGTTTTTGGGCCGTTTGTGTGTTGGACAACTTTTCTTTCCTAATTAAAGTGACAGATCGTCTACGCATATGAGTTCCGACTTCCTGCTTCCCGGTCCGTTTCGTGACATCATATTTGGCATTTGGATTCTAAACCAAGTTACGCATTTAATTTTTCCATATTTTGCCTAACATATTTCTGTTCCTCCTCCTTTCTGTTATATTTTACTATTTTTTTGTTATTTTGTTATAGTTGTGCTCTGTACAGCCCGTTGAGACTTTTTGTGATAAAGGGCTATGAAAATAAATATGACTTGACTTTAATTGTGTTTTAAAACCAATTTGATTAAATGAATTCATTTAAAATAAAAAATATATATATATAAAATGTAAATGTGTGCGTGTTGTGTATACATAAATGAAAAAAAATGATACAGTAGGTCTCCAGGATCAGCCTTTTGGCCACATTTTTCAGCCCAATGCGGCTCTAAAAAGTGGCCCAGCCCTGGTCTAGACAGACCACTAGAATGATTAATTATTGATAAAGCTTTTGTGGATCTTTAATCCATTATTAAATAATGGAAGTTTTGAATAGTGAAAAATCTGTCTTAGTTTACCTGAGGCTTCGTTGTAGTAGACGCTGATCCTGTCCAGCTGCAGGTCACTGTCGCCATGATATGTCCCGGTGGGATCGATGCCGTGCTCGTCGCTGATCACCTCCCAGAACTGGAACAGATTGACCACAAAGACGCATCTCAGTTGAATGATGGATTGATGATTTGGATCAGAATAATCAGAGGTGAGGTTCACAATTGTTTTTGTCCAAATGGATTGAATACATGGAAAGACAGTTACTCATGCATCTCGATGACTTCTCATCATTTAGTCCTAATTGAGTTTAGATGAGCAAAACTAGGTCAATGAATAGGAGGGGGCGGGGGGCGTCTCCACCCTATTTGAGTCACATAATGGACTGAACTCCCAGCGCAAAAATGCATCCAACTATTCCAATATATACCTTTTCCGATGAAAAATGCACGCAAATTTTACGTTCACAAACATTGTGAGACTGGGAAGATGCTGCTTTTTTTTAACGACGCCACAATCGGGGAACTCAGTCAATGAATGAACGCGTGCACGCACTAATTTGTACACGTCCCAAAATAGCCTGAAACGTGACTACATGAAGATTACCTTTGCGCCAATCTGGTTCCCGCACTGGCCAGCTTGCAGATGCACAATTTCACGCATTTTCAGATCTGGTTGAAGGACAAGGAAGGTTCGAGAAAAAGAAGGAGACGGTGAGAAACAGTGATGGCTCCCGGCTGCACAAATGTAGGCTGTTTCTCTCTTAGATGGATGCACCGCCTCCTTCTCGGAACGCTTCTACTGGGCTGGAGCGGTGGTGCAAGTTGACGTCATCGTCATGGCAACCAAAGAGCGGAGGAGGAGGGGGTGGGGCCACGTAACTGTGGCATATGGCTTAGATGTGATGTTCAAGGTTCTCTTAGTATCATACTAAATCATACATGGACTTGCTCCCTCTTATCTTTCAGATCTGATTTGCCCCTATGTCCCGGTCCGAAGCCTACGATCTGAGAGTGCCGGTCTTCTGGTGATCCCAAGAGCAAAGAAGTGTTCTGCTGGTTCGAGAGCCTTCTCCATCCGGGCACCGGTGCCGTGGAATGCTTTTCCCCTTGAGAGCTGATTTGCAACCTCAGTGGAAATGTTTAAATATAAGCTTAAAACTCACTTCTACTCCATAGCATATGAATAACCTACTCTTCTCGTCGGCTGAAAAATAGTCTATGTAATAATAATCTGTGAAGCCCTTTGAGACTCTTCGTGATTTAGGGCTATACAAATAAAAATGACTTGACTTGACTATGGTGCGACGTAATTGAGATGCTTTCATTGTCTTATCACTCGATGACTCGCTCAACTCTCACTGCGAGCAAGGCAGGGTGGTGATGATGTTGTTTGGGTTTGGGATATAAGTATGTATATCTGTGTGTTGGTCTGTTTGTCTGTCAACCAAAAAAAGGGAAAGGAGTTTAGATGTGACCGCCACAATTCACAGTCAGGAGGGTTATCTCAGATGTGAAAAATACAAAAAAGATGACTCAGCACTTATGGTTTTGTTAACTTTTTTCCCAGAAAGACACTCCACTCTCTGAGACTGGAAAGACATTCAATATAAAAACCATATTTTACAGGCAGCCAGGTAGGTCACCCTAGAACATTTTTTTAACAAAATAGCCATAAATGCAAAAATGTATTGAATGTTTTGGGAGAGAGCCACACCATATATTTTCAGATTTATGAATTCAACAAAACCGCCATACCCACTGCCCAAACAAGAGGTAATTCTTCAGCACATTTTATTTCCCCGTGTGATGATTTGATCAAATCTATGAAATACCAAAAATTCCAGAAGCTGTTTGCTATATCAAAATAAATACATAACTTAAAACGGATCTCCCTCCTGCAGTTATTAAACCTTCATGTTAGGAATTTGCACCACTAACTGTTGTTAGCAGGTCAATTTTGACCCTGGTTCTAACTTGGTCCTGGCCACGAAAAAAATGAATATTGAGGTTCAATTGGACCGTCATTTTTGTCTGAAACAATGGTATCTAAACAAGATGCAGATACCAATGTATTTCCCTTCCATGCAGCCGGCGCCGGGCGAAGGGGGGAGAAGGCAGTGCTTGTGGTATGTGTATAGCTCCGCTCATTTTCACTGCTCACCTAGTCGGATTGCTTTAAGTTATTTGTTAGCGTTTTGTAGTGTTCCTAACCACTGCTCAATATATAAAACTGCCCCAAAAAGTTCAACACTTTTATTTTAGTTGACTCAGCATTTTCCCCAGAAATACATTCCACTCTCCCAGATCAGAACTACATTTAATATCAACATCCTTTATGGGCACTCAGATAGGTAACCTCATAGGCCCAAAACTGCCAAAAGGCTGACTTGGTGTTTTTTGTTTTGCTGATTCAGCAGACATCCTACACACCCAGGCCAGAACATGTTTGCCCAGGTTGACAGTTTTTCACACCCAACCAGGTAGGTCACTCTTGTGGTGAAAATGCCCCCAAAAGGACTCACTTTTGTCTTTTCTGACTCAGTAGTTTTTCTTCAGAAAGATATTCCCCTCTTCTAGACCAGAACCACATTCAATTTCAATACAATGTCTTGCAGACCGTTAGAAGAGTTTGACATATATATGTAAATAATGCAAAAGGAAGTAGACTGTGTATATGTTTGGTTTTGCAGACTCAGCATTTTTTCATGATGAAATTCCACTCCCCCAGGCCAGGAAGACATTGAATATCAACACCATCTTATACAGACAGTCAGGTAGGTTACCCTAGAGTGAAAACTGCCCCCCCCCTACTTCCCCCCCCCCCCCCCCCCTCAAAAAGAAAACCTGACTCGGCATTTCTTGCTTTTGCTGACCTAGGAGATTTCCTCAAAAGACATTCCCCTCTTCCAAACCAGAACAACTTTCAATTTTAATACAATATCTGGACTCGGCAAAGAACTGACTCAGTACATTTGGTTTTGCTGATTCAGCATTTTTTCCAGAAAGACATTCTACTCTCCCAGAGCAGAACTGAAAGGTATGTAGGTCACTCTACAAGTGAAAATACAAAAAAGAACAAAAACAAAAAACGCACAATAAACAGACTCATTTGGTTTTGCTGACACAGCAGTTTATCAAGAAATACATGGCCCTGTTCCAGGCCAAAACAACAAAACACTGTCCGGACTCAGTCTCACTCTTTGGGTTTTCCATTGTCATGTGCCAACGGCTCTGCCAAAAAAGGGAAAGGCCACACAAAAATGGTTTCAACGCGGCTGATGGTCTTTTGGTGTACAGCCATTCTAGTTCGGGTTTGCATTCAGAACAGTTTTATACAAAGACTGTAACTGTCATGATTGCCGATTCAAGGCACCTATGAATGCCAATTGGTGCCAACAGCCCTGAGAGCTGATTGGCTAATAGACTCTTTTTAAACCCCTGGCTTTCAAGAGAACCCTGTCAGATCGTTGCGGACCGATGCTCCCAGCTCGGCAAGCTCTCACTTCCAGACACTTTTCCTGCCCTGTTTTTCTCTCCCTGATACCCGTTGCCAATCTGTTTCCAGACCTGATTCTGCCCTGTTCTGCCATCCCGGCATCCGACCTGTTTTGCCCCGCTACCTGCCTGACACCTGTTGCCGACCTTGTTTCCGAACTCGATACCGCCCTTGCTCTCCCGTCCCGGCTAATGACTAGTATTCCTGCTAATCTACGACCACCCTTGCTCGACACGGAAGTGCCACTTCCGCGTCTCCAGCCACCTGCTACCCTTGTCCGTCAACCATCGGATCGTGGAAGCAACCCTTACTCTCCCTCTTTATTAATAAAACTGAGTAAACGAGCGCTATTGGGTCCTGTGTCTGTTTCTGGTCCGTGACAGTAACTCGCTCGATTAACACTTTTGAAAAGGAAAAAAACGCAAAAACTTCGGGACAGAATCAATCACGACAAATGAAGAAGTCCATCATTATGCGTAGATTGAAAGTCAATTATTTGTTTTTCAAATTACCCTGCAATGACTAGGTAAAAAGAGTCGCCTTTAGTTTTATCTGTGTGCTAAAATACGCTTTGTTCATTTGTCAGATAAAGAGCCCTCATACGGAGTAATAATGAAAAATGTTTTTTAGAGACTTCATTTTAAAAGTAATGGTGTTACAACCCAGATAGCTGACACCCAAAAGTAGCACGTTACGCTGAAAGTAACTAGTTACAAACTACCGTATACTGTGTTTACTCATATTAAAGACGACCCCCTAAGACTGCTTTGAGAAATGACAACGCAGCGATCCTGAATAGGTCTCTTTGTAAACTGGTTCATCTCTTGAAGATCTTACGAAGCACAAAGAGATCCTCCCCTTTTGGTCACATTTTATAAATTCCCAATGAACTCAAACACAATTTGAGGGTGCCCGCAGTTCCGCAACCAGCTATATTTCTTACAGGTAAGTACAATCAAACAAAATATGAATGTTTTGAAAATTTAAATATTTAAGTTTTGTTTTGGTGGACTTTTTATTTCGAGTTTTGTTTGTCAAGTGGCATTTATCTCTCTTTTTGGATCAGTATAAAAGTTGTATTCATAACATTTTTAAAAAAAGTTTTACAAATACAAATCCATTGAAAATAACAGTTGTTTGTGTTTAATCAATGTCAGATGGTTTCTACAGTAATTAAATGTATATTATCAATTTAATAGTATTATATTAGTATCTAACAACATATTTTAATGTTTATTGTATATTTTTCTTGCAAAATGTGTTCACCTAGCTACAGTGTTTATCATTTTTTTAAATGTATAATTCATTTAATTCCTTCAATAAAGCCAAGAAATCTAACCCCAAAATAAAACAGAGGATACGTGATATTGGAGGGATATTATTTTTGTAATCAATTATGTATTTCAACATATTAGGATTCTTTACATAAGGGTTTTTTTTTACATATCAAGCACACTTAAAGAAAAGATAGGTAAATAAAAAATTTCAGATTCCAACATAAGCCCAGTGTCATCAGATCAGATATGATTATTTCTGTTACATTTATTGTTTCTAAACAATCGTGTCAATTCATATTCATTAAATTGTGAGCAAAAACCAAAACAGCTTAACAGGTTGAAGCGTTTTATTTTTTTTCTCCCTGAAAAAAACACAATTGATTTATACAGGTGTCTCCAGAGACGTTAATCTCTTGCTGAGGTTAATCCCACAAGTAAATCCGCAAAGGGAACAGAATTCCCATGGTGGCCACACAAGGAACAATCAAGGCCTCCGGCAGAAGTTTGTGCCAATCCCTCACTCTTTTAAAAAAATGAGTTTATGGAGTTCTGACATCCTCAATTGCATATGTCCTACAGTCAGAAAAATAATCATTAGACTCAATGTTAAATAAAACAATAAAAAAATAAAAAAATAAATAAATAAATATTGTAAGTGTCCTTTTTCTGTTAGCATCTATGATCCGACCGCCGTCCTTTTATTCATCTCAAAACGGGGTGGGGCCAGAAGCAGGGGGGCTCCTGGGTAATGAATACAGCGCTGAAAACAGCAGTCGAGAATCCCCAAGGAGCTTTGCTAAGTACAATAACAAGATAAGAGCTTGATTATGAGAAGATGTCCCGATAGTTTTCAGATATTCCCAGTGGACCCAAGGTTGTTCATGTTACCGCTAAGTCTTAATGAGTAACCAAAGTCAAACTCATAAATTGTTACGATGCACTATTCTTTTTCGTTAACAAACATTACACTATTGTTATGAGTTGTTGTAAATATATTTTTCTCCCTTAAATCTGATAATCTTTTATATTTTTTTTCTTTTCAAAGTGTTTTTTAAATGTTTACCCCGGAGTGCCAAGTCTAATCTCCATGCATACAATGCACTACTTTGTTATCAATGACAATATAGACAATTTAATTCAAGTCCTCCCACTCCTACAATCTAAGTATAAACCTTTAGTAACCTAAAAATACATGTGATGCTATCTAGTCTATCGGTGCACAATTTTTCCCGATATGTTTGTTTTCTCTTGAACAGAAGCTGGGTAAACCTGCCCTCTCACGGACTACTCTTTTGAGCTGTTCATTCACATAAACTATTGCCACTGTTTCTTATAAAGGAAGATTGTGTATTATTTAGCATCTCCTAGTGGGGAAAAACTATATTGATTTAAATCACGGTTCCGTTGATCCCTTAACAACATGGGTTGTCAGGGCAACAATGAGAACGCAACTTTGGACAACTGTCTCCACTGTTGACAATCACTGGATCTGGTTTGAACTATCCTGGCCATGATTTTTGGTTCTTACCCCTTTTCTTAAATGACAGTTTCAAGATATTTAAATTTGTTGACATGTTTTAGCTCTCTGCGGTTCATGGTAATGTTTGTGGTGATTCATTGCGGATTGCTGGTCAATACTTTTGTTTTTTTCTCTGTGCTGTTATTCATCCCATACTGGGTTGATGCTTTGTCCAGGCGATTGACAGAATCTCTGAGTTCCTGTTCGTCTCCTGCCAATCTGGCATTGTTATCAGCAAAAAAGGAGGTTAGTGACACTGTGTCCCCCAATACTGACTGTACCTTCATGTTGCTACAGAGCTTCGGACAAAATCTTATCCAGGAAAATGTTGAATAAAGTTGGAGAGAGAATGCAGCCTCGTTTCACACCGACTGTGGTTCGAAACCATGCTCCAATGGTACCATTCAACAGTAACGCACTGTTGGCATCGGCATACAGTTGTTCAATGGTCTGAAATAGTTTTTGGCACATGTTGTACTTCCGCATGGTGCCCCATAAAGTGGCTAGCCGTACTCTTTCAATTGTCTCTATGACATTCACAAAAACTTGATAGAGGATGCGCAGTTTATAAAACCTGTTCTGTGGTGCTCCTTCCCTCCTGGAAACCTGCCTGTTGTTCAGTCCATTCGGTAGGACCTTTAGCATGACTTTACTTGACTTGAATATCCCGAAAAACATGAACTACCATCTAAACATATACATTTTTAAATACTCGTAGGTTGCGATTTTTTTATGTAACATGAGACACACCTAAAGGGCGCTGACATGATTGTCTGCAATATTGCTGCTGAAGGTTTACCCCGTAAGATTTAATTTGTTGCAATGACAACAAAAATATTCTATTCTGAAAACAAAAACCTTGTGAAGGCTGAGCAAAAATAATGAGACGTAAACTAGTGCAGCTTCGTGATTTTGAGTCTCTGTAGTTTGAACTCGTCCTTGTGCTTTATGGCACTCATTTTAGGTTGCATGACACAATGCAGTGACATTTAGTGGTCAAATATTACACAGTTTCCCTTTAAAATAGCCAAAAGGAAATGTGAAAAGGCAAGGATAGATCCACTAGGGTTTGATCTAATGAAAAGAATTTCATGAATAATTGAAAATCAGTCTTTGGATTTTGTTTTCTCACAGGTCAGACTGTTTTGAAAACCATCCACCGTATGTTAGGAGAACTTGGAATTCAGTGAATGTGCAGTGAATATGAGCAGTTCATTGACAAGTACACTTTAAAAAAATTCTCCCATTTAGGGTCTACAACCATGGCTAACAACACATCATGGCTGATGAACTCGACCGCCGGGAACAACCTGACGGTTAAACCCTTCAGTGTGTTCGACGGCTGCGACGCCCAGGTAGGGGGCATCCTGTTTGACCTGACGTTGCAATGTATCAACGTGTTGGTAGGCATCCCCGCAAACCTGCTAGTCATCGCTGTGCTGGTGCACAACCGAAAACAACCAGCCACCTCTGACATCTACCTGGGTTCCCTGGCCTTCATGGACGCCTACTTCGGGTCCATGACGCCCATCAGCTTCCTAAACCTCTACCATTGGCAGAGCAAGGAGGTATGGTCTGCCCTCAAATTCTCGTACGGGGTGAAAGACACTAGCGGGCCTCTGTTCCTCTCTTGCATCTGCCTGGACCGCTTCTTGGCTGTTGTTTTTCCACTAGCGTTCGGCCGTGTCAGGCACGTCAAGTACCGGCTGAGTCTATCGGTTTTGGTCTTCGGTCTCACGTTTGCTTACTCCGCCGCCAAGGTGGTGGGCGGCTTGCATGACTTTGAGAAGGTGTTCACAGGCGAGATCTTGGCCACGTTCACCTGGATGGTGGTGTGCAACGCCAGCATTCTGTGGGCCCTGAAGAAATCAGGTGGAGTCGTCAAGGAAGACATGCGGCCCATGAAGAGAAAGGCCTTCAAGATCGTGCTGTCCATCCTTTGCATCATCGTGGTCAACTACCTGCCGCCCGTGGCCCTGTTCCCCTTCGAAGACTACTACTCACCTAATGTGTTCCGCTGCTATGTACAACCCGTAGGCTTTGCCTTCCTCAACATCAGCAGCACCATTCAACCCTTGGTCTACCTCTCCCGCCTTGACAAGGTCCCCTTCCTGCCGGACACCTTCGTCCACAGGTGGTGCCCTTGTGTTGCCGGAAAGAAACAGAAAACAGCTCCAGTGCAGAACCATTCTAGCTAAGAGCAACGTTTTTAAGTTTCTTCCTAAAACACAGTCAAGACAATGTTTTGCTCTAATCACCTAATTGCGGGAATTCAAGCCCAATTTTGCGTTCCAACAATTGCATCTCGCTTAAACAGCTGGGTACGTACAACTTTGGGGATTTTTCACTATGAGTTTGTTTCCTCGGCCTTACCCTTGATTGTAATACTATTCGTAATTATCAAGTGAAAGTCATTTATTTAAAAAACGTACATAAATTGATGCTTTACATTTGTTTAATTCTGAATCTTTATAAACTATTATGGTTAAAGACAGGGAGCATCGTTTGAGGTGTCTGTAAAAAAGTTAAAAGTAGAAAATGTTCTCTATTAGTTATGTATCAACAATGCCTAAATTGATAGAGCCTTTATATATTTATTTACACGGCGCTTATCTGAGGTGTTTGGGATTCACAAGAACATTAGGAAGCTGGGGTTTGTGAGGGGGGTGATTGAGTGATTTCCTGATGATCGTTCTGTTAGTGTAGCATGAAACTGGTGAAAGTAAAAAAGGGTTGGTTCAAATAAAGTCAAAACGCCAACCCAAACCCCCAAAAAGATGAAAAAAGGAGTTTATTTGAGTGCATCTTGCACGCACCATACAAGCAGCTTGACAGAGGCTGCAATGATGACGTAAGCGTCCGCAGGTAGATTTTAAAATTTCAGACAGCACCTTAAAAGGGATTACATAAGACTATTTTTTCCAATTAGGCACAGAACGTATAGTGTCCCTCCCCACAATTATGCAGATATCTCCTAAAATATTCAACGCGGCATGGAATACGAGATATTAATTGTCAAAATTGACTGTTTGAGCTTATATCCCCTAGAGCTGTGACGTCACCGGATGACAACAAGGACTCAAAAGAATAGCAAGTCCCTCCCATTGACAATAAGACAGTAATTGTAGTAATCAGCGAATGCATAGTGTTTGTTTGTGCTTGGAGTAATTGTAATTCTGCTTACAGTGTCGCTGGGGGACTTTAGTCTGTTTTGGCCAAGATACGTGCTTTAATCATCAAAAGCTGTGTGGAGAAACTTACCTGCTGTCGGGTACAGTGTGGAGTTTGCAATAGTCTGTGGTATGTGCAGTCCTTTGAGACTTCTTGTGATTTAGGTCCATACAAATAAACATGACTTGACTTGACTTTTTTGCCTTTGCCTCCTTTAAGTTATGTTGTTGTGACTTTTCCTTTTGGGTGTCTTGCAACTAATATAATATTGTCTAGATCAGAGGTGGGTAGTAACGGAGTACATTTAGTATGTCACATTTACTTGAGTAAGTTTTTGTAAATTTTATACTTCAATGAGTATTTTGAAATCATTACATTTGTACTTTTACTTGAGTAAATTTGTGAAGAAAAAACTGTACTTTTTGTCACAAGCCAGAAACAGCTACAATATGAAATGCCTCCTTTTTTCGAGTTCATGGGAAAGCTTGTTTTTTCTGCTTTCAGCGCCTGTTAAGATGAGTATTGGAGCTTTAAATGGGCTACTTGGTGCTACATGTGCTTAATTTATTCATTTGATTTAGACTATTTTTATTTTATTGTTTATTAAAGCACTTAAACCTTCGTTGATTATTTTATTCTACTTTTTAGTTAAATATATTTTGTTAATTGGATGGACTTTGATCATTTGATGATCTGATTGGTTGTCTTGAGAAAGATGAATAAACATGGGCGTTGCTACACTTACTCGGTACTTGAGGAATTTTTTCACCGAGTCATTTCTTTACTTTGACTCAAGTTAGTATTTGGATGACTACTTTACCTCTACTTGAGTAATATTATCCTGAAGTAACACTACTTATACTTGAGTAAAATTGTTTGCTACTTTACCCATCTCTAGTGTAGATAGCTTCCTGTTAGCGCCTGGCCTCCGAAGGCTTCCTGTTTTGTTTGGTCCAGGTTAGCCCCGTTAGCAGTCAACTAGCTGGCTAGCCTGCTGTACTCATTGTTTTTTCCCTTGGCTGGGTTCATGTTTGTTGCAGTAGTCGTTATTTGTTGTGGTTGTTGGTTCCTGGTCATCATGGCTGCCTTCTGAATGTTTTTTGTCTGACAACTTTCTGTTTTCTTTCGCCAATCGGTCCTGGTTCACCTATTGTGTTCTACTCTGTGCACTTACTCATTTCTACTTTCCACAATTCCAAATAAA
This sequence comes from Urocampus carinirostris, assembly GCF_059441175.1. NCBI lineage: Eukaryota > Metazoa > Chordata > Actinopteri > Syngnathiformes > Syngnathidae > Urocampus > Urocampus carinirostris. Next base: position 15,130,715 of record NC_142349.1, on the reverse strand, counting down.
ACAAAGTCATTTCTTGTCCAAACAAGTATTGGTCCATGACAAAGTACGTTTGGGATTTACCAGTTCACGTTCACGGATCCCTTAACCGCCTGGGTCATTGTGGCAGCACTTGAGGTTTGTATTTCTCTCCATAAGGACCTATTTAGATAAGCTCATTAGCTTTACCAAAATATCTCTTTGGCAAATTCCATGATAATGCTTGTATATCTTAATAAAATGTTGAGCATGTTAAGTTTCCTGTGCGATTATTAATATCAATTTCTTATGCTGTATTTAGTACGGTTGATTGTGTTTCAACCTTAAGTGGGTACTTTGTTGTTTTTTATTTAACCTTTTGGTGATTATTGAGTTTTCTCTTTTGTTTAATATACACCATCATTTATTTTTGGACACAGATACTCAGACACACACACACACAAAAGTGCAAGGACACATGAAAAAAAGTAGCATGAGATACTGTATATGAGTTTGCTTCATGTTGAAGTCAGACAACATGGGACACTTGTAGAAAAATAAACAAATCCTCCCTGAAGGTCACACGTTTGGATCAGTTTTCCGACATCCCAGAGACATAAACCAATAACCACCATAAGCACTAAGAAGGTTATCAAACTTTACTCACCAATGACGGTTTACTCACTCTTGACAGGATTTCTGCTTTCTAGACCTGGATTTGACAAAACTTCAAGAGCTGGGGTGTCAAGTACACGGCCTGTGGGCCTAATCGGGCCCACCAGTAGATTTAATTCAACTCGCGAGAAAATGATGAGAAAAACACAAGAGAAAAATGAGCTGCATTACATTAACCAATTATCTGTCCACTGGTTGTCACCAAAGCCAAGCGCCACTCCCATAGTAAACCACCCTACCTATTACAGAGGGCCACATAGGAATAATTGCTGTCCTCAAAAGGCCTGATGTAAGCTATAAATGTAACTAAATGTAATTGGCATGTAAAATGAATGTTACAACTCTTTCATCGTAAATAAACTATGAATTAAATAATTATTCAACTTACAAACATAACTGTGGCTTTAAAAAAAGGTCACTAGACATATACCATCTGTTATTAGTAAGAGACAGTGATACCTGTATTTATGAGCTATTCAAGCGACAAGAAATTCAAGATACGAAATGTCTTTTAAGCAAAAATGTTGCGAGAAGATTTTTCACAAGGGAAAATCCAAGTTACAAGAATTTACATTTATTATCATTAGCAACTTTGAACTTCTTTTATTATCATCTTATTTATCATATTACTGTATTTTTATGCTAATATAGAATTTGAACATGTTTTCAGTGATTATGGAGACGTCTTTTAACGCTATTTTGAATTAATTTGGATGCTTTTGGGAGGCCGGGAACGGATTAAATGGTTTTCAGTTGTTTCATATTGGGAAGATTCACTCAAGATAAGAGCATTTCTACATACGGGCATTATCTGAGAATAAAACAATCTCGTATGTAGAGGTATCATCATATAAAAAAATGACATCTTCTTGGACATTTTTGGGATCATTAGTCCTCAATTCCACTCATTGGAATCGATATGGACATACTGGCGTTGAATGGCGCTGACATTGTGGGAAATGTAGTTTTAAGCACTCCTTTACCCGTTTATGTGAGACGATCTGCCTTTTTAAGGGCCCGGTCACACAGCCGTTTGAGTCTGTATCGCGGGTAAAGTTTTGCGGGTTTTTTTTCGTCCGTGGTTGCCCGCGATGGAAAATGCGCAAAATTGGCCAACCCGCTGTTCATCGGTGGTATGCCCACAAAACAGACGCCGGTGACTGTTCCGCTTCCTCATCGCATCATTTCCGTGTCATTTCCACGTGTGGACCACGGGTATAAAAGCTGCTGAGCCGGTGTTGTGCCGAGAAATGCATGCCTGCCGAGATTTGCATCCCCTGGCTACTATTACCACTTTGACCTGGTATTATCTCACTTTTATATCACTTTTTAGGAATGTAATAGCGGACATATAACCAAAACCACTTTGTCTTGCATTTGATGGGAATTTAATACAACTTAAAGCGTTCCATCTTTGTATTTGTTGTGAATGTAATCGAACGGTAATGCACACCATATATAAATCACTTTTGAGCAGGTAACATGTTTATTTTGCCCTTTTCTATTCAAATCGCTCGTATTGAAACTGTTATGCACTCTACCATAAAGCTTATTTCAGCATAATAACCTTTATGGTAGAGTGCATAACAGTTCTCAAAAGTGTTTTATATACGGTGTGCATTACCGTTCGATTACATTCACAACAAATACAAAGACAGAATTGTTTAAATTGTATACATTCCCAACAAATGCAAGTCGAAGTGATTTTGGTTATATCTTCGCCATCACATTCTCGAAAAATGATATAAAAGTGAGATAAAATGAAGTAAAAGTGGTTATAGTAGCAAGGGGATGCAAATCTCGGCAGGGATGCATTTCTTGGCACAACACCGGGCTGTAGAGATCATAACTGCTCAAGACACAGTCCCGTGAAGATCAAGATTTCAAGCTATGGCACCAAAGAAGCCAATATGTTATTATTGTCATAGTTTTTCATTTTTATTTTATTATCTTGTTATGAAATGAAAAAGAAATGTCAAGAAATAAAAATGGATTAAGACGAGGTCACTACGGTGACGGGGATCCATGTTCACCCCTTGACGTCTCGAGCACGACTGACGTGTGCTCGGCAAATCGCGCTGTATATACGCGGAGAAAGGCGTTTGACCGTCACACGCGTTACACATGCTAATTCACGTGATAACACCGCGATACAGGCGCAGAACAAACGTGCTATGACCGTGCTCCACCCACGACTACCCGCTAAAATTTCGCTTCCTACCCGCATGTAACCACGCCCTGGCCGCGGCCGTAGCACGTCGTTTCGTGTCTGTACCCCGTCATTACCTCGTGTGTATCACATGTGCCGCCCGCGGTTACACGTGGTCTAAAGCAAAAATTTTACGCTCGGCCAACCGCGTGTGAATTTCCGACCGCGTGTAAAGCACTGCTGTATCTCGTCTGTATGGCGGCCCCAAAGCGTCCAACAGCGTCTGCTTCACAGGCAGAAATTTCTGGCCGTGATTCAGCCTCAATACAGACACAAACGGCTGTGTGACCAGGCCCTAAGCTCTTGCTGGCACATAAAATGAGTGGGTAGGCCACACTAAGCCTTGAGTTCAACACATGTGTTCCACAATAGAGCCCATGAGCTAAAATTAGTTCCGTATTTATTCTACTGCCTAAGCATGGTGACAAGAACCCTCTCAGGAAGGATTTGCAAAGGAGGCTCGCCTTGCGTGTAAAAGTAAGGAAGCAGAGTTTCGCTAAAAGGGTGTTGGTACTCGTGGATAAGCGTCTTGTCGTCCTCATCCCAAAACATCACGGCCCCTCTGTCGAAATCAACTTGCACTTTTAGCCGTTCCGGCGTCCTGGACAGCGCCAGAGGCGTCGGTGGCGAAGTCATGGCCTTGACCTGTCCGTCCCGGAAGCAAAGAGTCCAGAAACCGTTCTCTGGCCGGGCGTTGACCTCGGCATTCCTGGGAATGGAGGAATAGGCCACGCCCAGGAGCCAGTCCTTATTGCGTCCTGTATGCACCACCCAACGGTGGCTTCCTGAGCCCAAGTGGGCGGCGCCCACCACCTCTGCACTGATGTGAAAACGCTCCGGGTTGTCAGGGCAACACTGCATCTGGTCATCGTAGTGGAAGGAAGTCAGGTCGTTGGACAGGATGAGGCACGGGTGTGCTGTGTTTGGGTCCAAGGTCACCGGGGCTGAAGGACAGGAAATTAGTTGCTGGGCGCTCTCAATCCGCAAATTTAGATTAACACACACACACACACGCACACACAAAGACCTGACCAGTGTTGGGCGTGTTATGAAAAAAGGGTACTTAGTTACAATTACTAGTTATCTTGTTTAAAAAGTAATTGTGTTACCCCTTAAAGAACTGACACCTATAAGTAGCACGTTACTTTGAAAGTAACTAGCTATTTACAAATTATCATATCGTCTCACATTGAAGCCGACCCCCTAACACTGCTTGAAAATAGCCACATAATAAAAAAAATAGAAGAAAAACTGTAAACCAGCCTGAGGATATAATATACAGGGTGTCTCAAAAAATGTACTCACTCTTAGAATGACGGGAAAACCTTTATTTATGAAGATAGAGTGAAGTGAAATAGCATCGAATACGAGAATGTAATTGAAGAATCATGTTCGCAAATGTTCAAAGTGATGACCATTATTTTCCAGACAACGCTGATAACGCGCAAACGTCGCGAAAAACATAAAAAGAGTGAGTACATTTTTTGAGACACCCTGTATATATATATATATATATATATATATATATATATATATATATATATATATATATATATATATATATATATATATATATATATATATATATATATATATATATATATACTGGACTGTCTCAGAAAATTAGAATATTGTGATAAATTTCTTTATTTTCTGTAATGCAATTAAAAAAACAAAAATGTCATACATTCTGGATTCATTACACATCAACTGAACTATTTCAAGCCTTTTATTATTTGAATATTGCTGATTTTGGCTTACAGCTGAAAAAAACTCAAAAATCCTATCTCAAAATATTAGAATACTTCCTCAGACCAAGTAAAAAAATAATTTTATAACAGCAAAACTAAATCAAACATTTGAAAATGTCCATTGATGCACTCAATACTTGGTTGGGAATCCTTTTGCACGGATTACTGCATCAATCCGGCGTGGCATGGAGGCAATCAGCCTGTGGCATTACTGAGGTGTTATTGATGCCCAGGATGCTTCGATAGCGGCCTTCAGCTCATTTGCATTTGTAGGTCTGGTGTCTTTCATCTTCTTCTTAACTATACCCCACAAATTCTCGATGGGGTTCAGGTCAGGGGAATTAGCAGGCCAATCAAGGACAGTGATGCCATGGTCAGTGCACCAGTTACTGGTGGTTTTGGCACTGTGGGCAGGTGCCAGATCACGCTGGAAAATGAAATCCTCATCTCCATAGAGCTTTTCAGCAGATGGAAGCATGTAGTGCTCTAAAATCTCTTGGTACACAGTTGCATTTACTCTGGACTTGATGAAACACAGTGGACCAACACCAGCAGCTGACATGGCTCCCCAAACCTTTGCTGACTGTGGGAACTTCACACTGGATTTCAAGCAACTTGGATTTTGCTCCTCTCCAGCCTTTCTCCAGACTCTGGCGCCTTGACTTCCAAATGAAATGCAAAACTTGCTTTCGTCTGAAAAGAGGACTTTGGACCACTCTGCAACTGTCCAGTGTTTCTTCTCCATAGCCCAAGTCAGATGCTTCTTCCGTTGTCTTGAGTTCAGAAGTGGCTTGACCATGGGAATACGGCTATTGTAGCCCATTTCCCGGACACGTCTGTGAACTGTGGCTTTTGATACCTGGACTCCATCTTCAGCCCACTGTCTTTGAAGCTCCCCCAAATTCTGGAAGCGGCTCTTCTTCACAATTTTGTTAAGGCTGCGGTCATCTCTCTTGGTTGTGCAGCGTTTCCGGCCACATTTTTCCCTTCCAACAGACTTTTTGTGGATATGCTTTGAAACTGCACTCTGTGAACAGCCTGCTCTTTGAGAAATGTCTTTTTGTGTCTTACCCTCCTGATGGAGGGTATCAATGATGGTCCTCTGGACAGCAGTCAGATCAGCAGTCTTCCCCATACTTGTGATTTAGTTTACTGAACCAAGCTGAGTGTTTTTAAGGCTCAGGAAACCCTCGCAAGGTGTTTCCAGTTAATTAGATGATTCAGGTGATTAGTTGAATAGCCTACTTGTATACGTTTTCATGATATTCTAATATTTTGAGATAGGATTTTTGAGTTTTCTTAAGCTGTAAGCCAAATTCAGCAATATTAAAATAATAAAAGGCTTGAAATAGTTCAGTTGATGTGTAATGAATCCAGAATGTAAGACATTTTTGTTTTTTTAATTGCATTACAGAAAATAAAGAACTTTATCACAATATTCTAATTTTCTGAGACAGTCCAGTATATGGATAATGTCCAATATGTTTTTTTTTCTCAAGGCATGTATTGCAAAAATGATTTGACAAATAAAAAGACCAAAATTCAGCATGCTTCCATTAATTCTGTACTCATGTGCGCCCGATTAAATTTGTTGTTCCTGTATAACCCGTCCCCACTCCCATTGCACTGCCTACCATTTGCTACTGGTGACCACCAAATATGCACTTATAAGCCACAGTGGAGAGCAGTCTGGCATACGGCGTCCCCGTGTGGTATACTGGACAGGAAAACTTTTAGAGTATTCAACACAGCCCAGAATATTGTTGGCCTCTGCTCAGTCTAGAGGACATTGCCACCTTGCGATACCACAGCAGAGCCATCAACATTGTAAAAGACTCTTATCACCTTGACGACCGCCTCTTTGACTGGTTGCCCTCAGGCAGGCGCAAAAGGTCCCTTAAACAAGGACTAACAGACAAAGGTTTCTATCCCAGGGTCATCACCATCTTAAACAAGAGCGCAAAACTGTGAAAATATACATCTTGCAACTTATTTGGGATTTTTTTTGCTGCTAAATTTTATTGCACTGCTTTTCATTGCACTACTGTTACAATACACTATTCTTTAATGGCATTATTATCATAACTTAAGACAGTCTCTAGGCATTACTTTGAAAATATTTTCGCCTATTTATCCTGTCAGTCTTTTATCTTACTTTTCTCTTTAAAGGGAAAGTGTATAATATTTAGTTCCTTCGAGTGTCACAAAAACTTTCATCCAGTAAAAATATTGATCTGGATACTAGGCAAAAGTACATGAACTTTTTTGGGGGAAAAAAAATCATAGGTTGAGAAATTTGTATTTATTTTGCATTGTGGAATCCCCACTTAGATTGGCACCATGTTTGTCTGGCATCCTGCCGCCATGCTGTTTCTTGTACCATTGGCCCTCGCTTGTACCGGACCATCTAGTTGTCAAATATCACACATTGGGGCTTTAAAGTCTTTATCACATGTTTACCCTTCCATGTCTTATTTTGTTGCATACAATATTTCACTACATTAATATCAATGACAATAATGACAATTCAATTAAATATAAACTGACCCCCTGATTTCAGTATTTTATTCCACAGTTGTGGATACGGCTCGGATGTGGGTAAATACAGTATAGAGGTGAGATCCTGGGCCAGGATCCGAATCCTGCCAGAACCCGTCCTTAATTTCGGGTTCACGCATAAAATGTCTCTCGTTATTTTTTGCTTTGTGGAGGATCTGCACACTATGCACCTTCTTTTACTTGAGTGACATTATTCTGAAGTAACTGTACTTTTACTAGAATAACACACTTCAGCGCTGCACCTCAGAGCCACGCATTGACGCTCCCCTACTTACGACCATTCGACTTGTATAAAATGGTAGCTATGAACATTTTTTTAAGGATGTCGAAAAATATCCAGAAATTGCTGTAAGTTAGATTTTGTATAGTGTGCACCTTTTTCAGAGTACAGGGCATTACTGCAGTGCTTCCTTCCGCCGCTACCGGCGAGTGGTGGCGCTGTCGGAGGTCACCCAGCATCCACACCCAAAGAAGAAACCCGCTTCCTCTTCCTCGTTCGTGTGTAAACATACTGTACTGAATCTCCAACGCGCTAAGAACTTTGAAATCGTTTAATATCTCGTGCATCCATTCAATATGGTTGTTGGAAAATGTAAAGAAGAGGCGAGCTGTTTCTTTTTTAAATGAAAGTGGAATAAGAAAGCTCGATGGGGTTGAGAAAATGGTCAGAACGCTTTTCTGGCCACTTTTTGCCTCTTGAAGCAGATCTTCCAAAAGTAAGTTAAACTCAACTTTATTTTTTTTTATAGAGCATTATTTTAATGAATGTTTAATTTTTGTACAAAATAATACAGGTTACTTATACAAGCCTAAAACATACATTCCATACAAAATATAGCACTGAAGCAACTTAAGAACAAATTCAACTTATGAATGATCGTCTAGTTTGTAAGTAGGGCAGCATCTGTACTCTGGCGCCAAAATGCGGACAATGGGGCAGACTTCTGCGCCGAAGTGCACGGTCGATTTGAGGGACAAAACCCGAAGTAAACCCAAAGCTTCACCTCGCCACTGCATTTTGGCGCCGCACTTCCTTCAGCCGAAGCGCGCACTGCAGCCCCGAAGTGCACTCTTCAAATGCAGCTGCAGGTTTACTTCAGACTTTGTCCCTAGAATCAAGTTAATTTGTTGGTTTTGGGCGGGTTCGGGCTTTTATACCTGCAGGCTGGGTCGGGCCGGGCTGGATTTTTTAATGCCTGATCTTAGCTCTGAAATTACAGTAGGGAGAATATCAAATTATCAGTAGGGGGAAAATGACGCACCCTCGTACTCTATGTTTGAAATGGCGCACTGTAGCTGTTTTTATTTTCAATTTATAGTAGATATATACACGCTCACCCATCTCAGATGTTGTAATAGTGTATGATTCTTCCTGAGCAAAGAATGCATTTTTTTTTTTTTTTGAATGAATATTTAGAGAAAGTAAAACATTGGAATTCATGAACTGTAGCGTAGTACCGCGCCATGTTGTAATGGCAGCTGAATTACAACGTGTGACAGAACTCTTTGTCAAAAAAGGTGATCCCAGGAACACGTTCCTTTGTGATGCGTTACTCCCAACACTGCACTTGACAAAGTGTTAATAGTGTCACACAAACACATTTGAGCACTTACTATAATCAATTTGTTCCAACATTTTCTCCCACACTCTATACTTGAGGTTGGCGATGTGACCGGTAACGTCGATGAGGAGGCCATACATGTCGTCAGATTCCAATGTTGTGTTTCTGTTCGTGTAACATGCACACATGCAAACACAAACACAAATACGCTGAAAAAAAACATACATAAAAATATTCCATTGGATCTTTTGAACGGGATTGTCTACCTGTCCTCGTAATTTTTGAACTCCTGTGAAAAGAAAAGAGAGTTGATTTCGGTCACAGTTTTCAGTTTTAATGCAATTTGATCATTTCATACATTAAGGTTTTTATTTTTTTGAACTCTTGTTTTATAAAGATTGTCTATAGCTACATCAAAATATTATTTTTTTCCATTTTCTTTTTTTTTCAAATTTACCTTTTGGTTACCTGAATTTTATTTCATGCAGCATTTGTATTTTTGATTTTTCATAAATAGACCAAGTAATTATCATCGACAATTGTGTGTTTCTGCCATACACTTTACATTAAAACAATAAATTCATTACTTGTTCATTAGACTTGTATTGATTTCAACTCGCTTTTTGGTAGTAAATGAATATACTCATTTATAATAGGTTCAGAAAATTAAAGAAACATTTTCGTTGGGTTTTACATTGAATTGTTGTTGTTTTTGTAGTAGTAAACATACTGCAGGGGTGGGCAAACATTTTCACTCACGGGCATTGTGATAAAAGATTAGCAATGGGGCCAGACCAGGAGGGAAAACAATTATTGATTAGATCTGGCGAAAGTCTCAGGCAGTACATGAGGAAAAAAAGATTTATTGTAGAGAAGACCGAGCCAATTGTTCTCATTTTCATGTATGAATAAATATACAATCAGATATACACGGCGAAATAATCAAATTGATACATTGGTCCTTCTTTTTAAGGACAAAATTTGTTAATATGCATTAAAAAAAGCAAAATGGGTTAGCTCAGTATTTCCTTTCTTGCGTTAAATTATATAAATATATTAAAAAAAACTAATAAATATGCGATTTCAAAAAAAATGCAAGCACAAAAGAAAATGTAACCAGCTATTTGAATATTGGCTTTGAGTGCAATACACATTATTGTTTCATGAAAAATATATTTTTTATGGGAAGATGGAATACTGTACATAAAGGGACATTGGGTACAACACGAAACAATACTATTTTATTAGTAGTACCTTATTGTACAATTATGTATATAAGCCTTATATTTTGACCATTTTTGACTGGATGGCTGAAACAAAAAGCTTGATGGTCTATATGTGGCCTGCCCCGTAGTTTACCAACCAATGATATACAGTAATCCATCACTGTATTGCAATTTATTTTTCACGGTTTTGCTACTAAGCGGATTTTCACTGTGCATCGTGCAAGTTTCTCTAAAAGCCATCATGTCAACACAATGCTCTGGACCGACTGCGGCCGGTGTCCTACCCTCCAGGGACGTCCTACCTTGGGCCTGACCTGGGCCTGACCAAGTTTGTTTTCCTTATACAGTGGTACCGCGTTTTACGATTGACGCATTTTACGAATGTTTCGCGAAGTTTGCGTCTGACTAAAATCTTCTTTGCTATACGATCAGTTTTCCAGTGTCCAAAGTCAGTAGATCCAGCACTAAAGGTTTGCGCAGGTATGCACCAAAAACTTCCTGGGTGGTTTATCAACTAGATGAGACCCTTGCAATGCCCCTACATTAAATTGTCGAATGGTTTAGACCAGGGGTGTCAAACTCATTTTAACTCGGGGGCCACACGATAGAACAAACATTCTGTCGGGGGCCGGACTACTAGATTAAAGAGAAAGAAAAATAGGGATAAAGAAATAAGAGAAAGAGGGAGGGAAAAGGAGAGAGGGCGAGACAAAGAAAGAAACAGAGAGAGCGGGAGAGAGCGTGAGAAGCAAAAGATAAAAAGTCGTGAGAGAGGGGGGAAAAGAAAGGGAGAGGAAGAAGGAAATCCAAAGAGAAATAGAAAGACAGACGGAGAGAAAAGAAAGCGCAAAGGGTAGGAAGAGAGAAAGAGAAAAAAAGGAAGGTAGAGCAAAAGAGGTTAAAAGACAGAAAGAGACAAAGAGCAACAAAGGAAGAGAAAAAGAGGGACACAGAGAGTGAAAGAGACTGAGACAGAGTGGGAGAAAAGGAGTGGAAAGGAAAAAAAAGAGCGAGAGAAAGAGAGAGAGAAAGACATACAAGTACAGTGTCTTTGTGAGAGGCACCTGGCTTTGGCAACATCAAGTTGACATATTTCAACCTGCAGCTTGTTTTTCTCTTGCGCTTCTCTGAGTGTTGTCTCGCAGGCTGGATTCAATCCCTTAGCGGGCCTGATCTGGCCCGCGGGCCGCCTGTTTGACACCTGTGGTTTAGACCGTTAATTCATTGGTTGCAGCCACCAGTGCTCACTTCATTTTCTCCATTGTTAATAGCTATAGTTACTGTACAGTATTTCGTTTCCAGAAAAGGGAGAGAAAAGAGAACCAGGGCTCCACTTAGGATCGAAAATAAGCAAAATATTGAAGCATGCTCACAATCTCCGCCGTCCCAATTAAGACAAAAAGATAATCTAAAGTCTGCGACAGTGGTAACAGGTATCACTGTTTTATCAAACCAGAAGACGGCAGCTAATGAAGATATGGAAAAGCTGCTTAAGATTTGGACACGAGAAAAAGAGCTGGTACTCTGATGATGTTGTTTTGTCAAATGTTCTTGGCTAATAAAGCTTTGTGCTGCGCAGTAACTTCATCTTTTGCATGTCTTTTGCATGTCTTTAGCATTATTTCTTGTTTTATATATACTATGTCATAGATTTGTAAAAAAATGACTGAACAGTTACAGTTGATTAATGGGGGTTTGGTTGCATTTGATGGCTTTGGAACAGATTGATCCCCTTTCAATTCGTTTCAACAGGAAAACGTGTTTTGATTTCCAACGGTTTCATCATACAACATCACTGCTGGGACCAATGAAATATGTAAAGTTAGGTACCGATGTAATCAAGGAAAACCAACAACACTGAAATTTAGAGTTGTTGCAAAGAAGACTTCAATTCATGTTATAAAACGAGGGTTGGCATTCAAACATACTCTACGTGATTACCGTTTCAACAAACACCTCACTAGATAGAATCCATAGAAAAACATACTAGGCTTAAAAGCTACTTCAGAAAACAGCATTTTTAAGCAGTGAAAGAAACATATGTATTAACTGCTTTCAAAGGCACAAATCGCTATCAGAGTTGTGCATGCGCATGCAAACTGGGCATTTGTGGGACGGCTATATGGGTAAGGAAGGAATTTCAGAACACGGAGGCCAAAAAGCAGAGGAACAATCTTTCTACAGCCAACAAAGTTGGACTTCTCGAAATGTTAAAATAATTTAAAAAAATACGTTTTCCATAATCCCCAAATGATGGTGACAAAGAATAATTGATGTAAAGTGGATCCTGTCTTTAATGAATACAATACAATTTGACAGTACAAGAGTTATTTCTAAAAATAAAAAACAAAAAAGTAATAAAGGGCGTTAAACAAAGGCTTGAGTCTGGTATTTTGGTTTGTTTTTTTGTTTCAATGTACGAACGAGTATTTAATAAATAGAAAAATGAATAAAACATTTATTTTTGTGGGTTCGGACTGTTTGGGGACATTTTTGGATCACCACCCCTGCGAAAAACGATGGATTACTGTACTTTATATTTGTTATATTTTTTTTGCCATTCATTGTCATTTTTTTATCGGTAAAAGTTGACACACCTTTTAAATGATTATTTTCAATTGGACTATCACTATATGTACGGAAATTGTTATAAAAAAATTGCAGTTGTTTAATATTTATATTTGCTTTTCGAATCGAAAGAAAAATTCATCAATCACATATTTGTATTGGCTAAATATTATTTAGGTATTATTTATTTAATTTAGGACATCTGATATTGTAAGTAGCAGGCATTATGATTATAATAATGAAATAACTATGACAGAGGTAATGATGATACTACTACTACTAATAATAATAATGACTGTTATTATTATTATTCTTATTCTTCTTATTATTATTATTGGATTAATCCATCACTAAAAGAGCAGTCGATAAATTCACATCCCCGAATTTTAAAAATAAAACTTAGCAAGGTGAACGCCCATCCCCTAGCACAGTGGCGTAGTGACCTTCAACAGGACCATGTCGTCCTCCTGCAGTAGCTGTCGCACAAGTTCGACGCCCTCAGTCAGCGAAAGCAGCTCAGCCGCCATCTCCTTCATCTTTTCGTTCATAGCCGCTATCTTCTTTTCTTCCTCCCGCTTAACTGCGGCCAGCCGAGCCTCCTCTTCTTGGCCCAACATCTGACGAAGCTGCTCGAATTGACCCCGGATCTGACGTTCCGATTCCGTTGCCTGATGCTGAGGAGAGGACTTCATTCCTGTCAACCTCAGCCAATTGCTCGCTTTATTAATGATTGCACTTTCACTTATTAAACAATGATAAACCTTACAAACGCAACGCAGCACCTGTTTACTTACAGCAAGACAGTCTATTTAGAATACAAACAAAGATGATTTGCGTAAACAACAACATTAGCAATAAACCAGTGATCGAGATTATTTGTATTAGAGCGGAAATGGGCCCCACAAGATTGTGCTGATAAAAAAAATTTCCCCGTAAAAAAAATGTTATACAGCATACACAATTTGAAATGATCAGTCAACATATCAATTACAGGGAAAATGTAGAAGTTGGAAGGTATGGAACTTGCGTCAGTTCATCTCATCGCATCTCAAATTTGGGTGAAGGTAACCATTAATGTCCTCGTCAATGAAAAAACATCAAAAAACAAGAATACACAAGAGTTCCAAATTTTGGGCTTACTTAGAAATGTCCTGCTTTTTGATGCAATATCTACATGGGTGTATAAAAGGCCCATTTTCAGCTACCGGCACTGTAGTCTTTTAATAGTACATTGTATTAGCTAATTGTGTTTGAGGGCTAATGGATCATTAGAAATACCCTTAAGCAATAATAATAGCGCAGATAAAAAGTAGTTTAGATGGTTAAAGTATCTATAAAACTGACCTTCCTTTGAGCTAGTTGAGTATCTAGAGCATTACATTTGTGGGTGCGATCCAACTTTCAGAACAGCCAGAAAAAAAAAAAACTATTTTTCTGATCATAAATTAATGGTCCTCTGCAAAAAAACAGCAATTTAAAGATGATTAAGTTGTTCATTGCAGTGGATATGAAACCTTTATGCTTTTTGCACCGATTTAATCATACATTCCCTTGATATCTAACAGCAAAAAGAACATTGAACTGTTTAATATCTGTTTCATTAACTAGCTAAAATGTGCTGTTTTCCCGTGGTCTACACCCGAGTGGTGTTTCATTATTGGACTTATGTGCCATTTCTGGCTTGGCCATAACAAACCCCATGTTCAAACATAAGGCTGTCCATGACCGTACCTGACACCAGGACACCCTAGGATGCAGTTTTAATGATTGACTTTGTTGTCGTTTCATCTGACTTACGGCGCATGTTTTGGACACTCGGGTGGAGAGAGACTAGTATGTCTCAACTGATCACCACTTGGTGGTGAGTTGGCTCTGATGATGGGGGATTCCAGTCCAACTTGGCAGACTTAAGCGTGTAGTGACAGTATTTTGGGAATGTCTAGCAGAATCCCCTGTCAGACAGAGTTTCAATTCCCACATTGGGCAGAACTTCGGCCATGTCCTTTGGAGGGAGTCAGGGGCCATTGAGTCCGAGTGGACCACGTTCTGTGCCTCCATCTTTAAGCGGTTGATCAGAGCTGTGGCCGTAAGGTAGTCGTGCCTGCCATGGCGGGAACCCTCACACCCCTTAGTGATCACTGGCTGTAAGAAATGCCATCAAGCTGAAGGAGGAGTCCTATCGTGCCTTGCTGGCCTTTGGGACTCTGGAAGGAGCGGGCAGGTAGTGGCTGGCCAAGCGGAATGGGACTTCGGTGATGGCGGAGGCAAAAACTTCCAAACGGGTTTGAGGTATTTTTTGGTCCAACCATCCGGCATTTTAGTGGGGGAAGTGGTGTGCCATCAACACTGTGGGTATAGTAGATCCCACTAACACGTCTTCCTGTGAGGAAGCAGTGCATGGCTATGAAATGGGCTCTCACATCTCTGGGTATAAAGTTACTAAGGTGGTTAAAAAGCTCAGTGGCAAGTCTCCAGGGTGAATGAGATCTGCCCAGAGTTCATTAAGGCTCTGAATGTTGTAGGCATGTCAACAATGACACTGCAACATCGCATAGACATCGGGGACAGTACTTTTGGACTGGCGTACTGGGGTGATGGTCCTCCTAAGGAAGGGGGACCGGAGAGTGTGTTCCAAATACAAGGGAATCACACTTCTCAGCCTCCCTGGTAAGCTCTATTTGGGAGAACTGAAGAGGAAAGTCCTTCAAGGAGTTGAACCTCAGATTCAGGAGGAGCATTGTGGTTTTTGTCCCTGCCGTGGACCAGTAGACACTCTCTACATCCTGTGCAGGGTTCTCGAGGATGCATGTGAGTCTACATGTGTATTGTGGACTTGGAGAAGTCCTGTGTTTATCCAAATAGGCCCAGGTTTCACACTGATTATAAATATGAAATATTATAAAACACTATTTTCTTTGTGTTTATTTAATTCCTATTTGAGACGTTCTGACATAATGGACTTCTTCAATGTACGAAAAAAAAATTAAATGGTGAGTAATATGAGTTTTTTCATATTTTAAGCTGGTGGTGTTCCGCAGGATTTTTTAAAAGAAAGAGATGTGGTTTGGCACAATAAGGTTGAAAAACACTGGAATAGTGCAACTGAAAATGGGTCTTTCAGAGTCAAGGGGGTACCTGTAGCAGCAATATGAAATGAAATGAAATGATCTGCATTTATATAGCGCTTTTCAAGTAATGACTTCCCAAAGCGCTTTACCTTGTGCTTCACATTTCCCAATAGCGGTCGTGATCTGTGCAGCCATGTAAGGCACTAACCTGCTTATTGGGGGTATTGGGGTTTCAGTGTCTTACCCCAGGACACTTCGAACTGGGATCCCTTAATCCTAAAACGATCGCTCTACCTCCTGAGCTACTGCCGCCCCAAATATAGCAATATAGCGGACAATTATCATATCCTTCGAGGTAAGCTTCACGTTATGTAAAATAAATAAAAGATCCTTGACTTAACAAATATTTTTTTGAATGCACGTGTATATGATAGTTCATATATTTTGCTTATTCTTCAAGTCAATATTCTTCTTACCACTAAGACGCGCTGTATAATACACAATTCCTCTTGATGACAATTTAACATCTCTCATTTCGCATTTTTTGTTCTATACATTCTATATTGTTTGTAAAATACCCACTAGAAGGTGGCACACAGGTCACTATCATGGGTAGTGATACCTCAAAACTAGGTTGGTATCAGCCAACGCCGATACCTGTTATTGGTGCTTGCCCATGTTGCCCATTGGTTCCTTGATTGGTTAGTCAAAGCAAAGCTACTTGGCTAGATGTTTCCAAGGTTTCTCTTCTAGAATTGATGCTTTCTATATGTAAATTATGATGTTAGTTGTGTCAAAACCCAACAAAAATGTCAAATCCACAACACATCATCGCCTATTTATTTGTCTATTTGTTTATGTGTTCGTTTGGTGTTTACAATGAGAAGTGACTCACTTTGATGTGTTTAAACACATTGGAGGAAGATTTGCTGATCGTCTG
Organism: Urocampus carinirostris; assembly: GCF_059441175.1. Taxonomy (NCBI): domain Eukaryota; kingdom Metazoa; phylum Chordata; class Actinopteri; order Syngnathiformes; family Syngnathidae; genus Urocampus; species Urocampus carinirostris. Next base: position 15,114,202 of record NC_142349.1, on the reverse strand, counting down.
TAACTTGTGCAGTTTGTCCTGCAGGCTCTTGAGAGACTCGCTCAGTTTGTCCTGGAAAAACAAAAGAGAAAGAAAAGCTTACGTAAATACCTGTATGTTGTGTTAATGATATGACTGGTTCCATTTCTTTTACCCTGTGTAGGTAGAAATGGGTAAACTAGAAAAGTAGCATTCTTCTGTTTATTTTGATCTTCATGTGTTTGCAGAAAACTCAAAAAACAGGGAGACGATGAGAAAAATAATCGATCAGCTGAAAAATAAAGCATTTTTTTAAGCCGTTAGCTGCCGCGATGTTGCCAGATGTATAAAGCTATTGCAGATATGAAATATTTATTGTTTGTATTTCTTTGGACATTGAGTTTATTTAATGATATTTTTCTATATTATTATACATTTGTGATTAAAAGGCAATTCTTTTTACTCAATTAATATTGTTTGTTATTGGCATTGGATTGGCGATATGTAATATCCTCATGGACATTTGAATTAAATTGTCTTTATTGTCATTGATATCAACGTTGTGGAACATTGTATGCAACGAGATTGGACATGGCACTCCAGGGTAAAACATTACAAGATTACAAAGATAAAAAAATACTTTCAGGAGAACAGGCAGAAAAAAATCATAATAAGTAGTGCTTAGAGACTGGCCTAAGTTATAATAATAGTGCATTATTCGTGAATGAGAAAGAATAGTGCGTCATAACAATAGCAGCAAAAAAAAATAGATAAGTCACAAGGCATTTTCACAGTTTTGTCTAATAGTATACATTTTCACAGCTTCAATTACCAGCAGAAAAAAAAAGTCGCAAGATATGTTTTTCCAGTTTTGTGCACTTATTTAGGGTGGTGATGGCCCTGGGAAGAATCTGTCTCTGAGTCTGTCCTTGTTTTGAGGGCCCTACAGTATAGCACTTACCAGAGGGCAACAGGTCAAGGAGGTGGTGGCCAGGGTAGGAAGTATCTTTATATTGTTGATGGCCCTGGTACGATATCGCAACCCGACAATGTTAGCTAGACAGGGCAGAGAGCATTCGATCTTTTGGGCAGTGTTGATTACCTTTTGAATGTTTGCCTGTTCGCTGCCCAGCATACCACACGGTGATGATATTTGCCAGAATGCTCCCCGCTCTTGATTTATAGAGGGACACCAGCATCTTCTGTTCCAGGTTGTTCCTCCTGAGAACCCTCAGGTAGTGTAGTTGATCCTGGGCCTTTCCCATCACCGCCCTGGTGTTGTTGGACCAGGAGAAGTCATCGGAGATGTGCACACCCAGAAGTTGGATGGAGTGGACTCCCTCCACACATTCTCCTTTGATGATGAGTGGGCCTGGCTCTCTGCTTGCCCTCCTGAATTCAAATATGACTTCTTGGGATTTTGTGGTGTTGAGTATGAGTTTATTTTTGCAACACATCATCAGCATCTCCAACTCCTTCCTGTGTCCCATCTCATCTCCATCAGAAACGAGTCCCACCAAGGTGGTGTCGTCGGCAAACTCCACATTCCTCTTCCTGGGTTGGTGAACAGTCCGAGGTTTACGGGTTGAACAGTAGAAGGCGTTTCTCTCAATGGCTCAGCGCAGCCAAGAGCGGTGTTTATTGCCTGGTCATTCTGGAAGGGGGATTATCTCAAGGTTTCTCCATTTTCCTCAAGTTGAGGTTTTGAGTTTTTCTTTCCCCTCATGTAGGTTTTAGGTCAGGTAATGGTGTAATAATAGTCTGTAGTTTGCAATAATCTGTGGTCTGTGCAGGCCTTTGACACTCTTTTTGATTAAGGGCTATACAAATAAACTTGACATGACTTAACTTTTGTAGTTGAATTTTGTCCTTTGAGTGCCACCGTAGCTCCACAAGACGGAGACCTGGTAACCAAGGTAACTAAACAGGTGTCGGCAGCAGGTTTCAGTTAAACCCCTGCTTAATTTTGATCATAAAAATGACTTTGGTGGCTGTTTTAACATCATAAAAGAAGATTTAAGCATCATTTAAACATCCTTGCTGAGTTCCGTGAGGTATGCTTGTTTCTTTTGTTTTGTTGGAACATTGAATCATTGTCACTTTGTATCAGTGTACTTGGAACACTTTGATTAAATGAATGCTTGTTTGTTGTTTTTATATTGATGCACTGAACATTAAGAGTGTACTATGAAGACTGTATGGTGACTTGTTTGTTTTGTTTGCACACTCTGACACCAAGTTTTGTGGTTTTATGTTGAAAAATATCATTCTGGTGCAACTAAATTAAAACCTTGCGCATCAGTCAGGACTCTCTCTCGTAATCTAGGGATATATAGAGAGAGAGATACAGAGAGAGACAAAAATGCAAATGAAAATATATATTAAAAAATATGCTCAACCAAACCAAAATGACCTCAAGTTATAATATTCCATTCAATGTTCAATAACTGCATTTTCCATGAAATCAAAAGTGCTTCACTTTAGTAGTTTTGTCTTTATATCTCGTATATTCTCAGTTGTTAATTATTTTTTAAGTTAAGGCATTCATCAATTTGGTGCATTACTGCCTCCTATCTCAGATATTTTACTTTGTTCCACGACTCAAATTCTATATAAAATTCCCGTACTCCTTAAAAATTGGTAAATATGCTTTGTTGAGGCCTATTATTCAAGTCCAAAAATCCTTTCAGTGACATATTCTTTATTCCTCTGCTGTATTTATGTTCGGCCATGCTCAACATGTGTGATCAAAGCTTCATCCATCTTTTTCTGTGGTTTGAAATGACAAGCGTCAATTCACATTTGCAGGCAGTCATCGTCATCAACTGTTAAGGAGTTGCAATGACCCTCAGTTATTTTTTTCTACTCTTAGCAGTATTTTACCGACGCAAAGGGCCACGACACACTGAAAACGGGTCCGCAACCCACTTTTGGGTCCCAGCCTACCAGTTGAAACATTGTTTTAGTGTGTGCCACATTTCATCAATTATTTAACTGCCTCATTGTTCAAGGTTGCACAAATTTTCCATTCCTTTAGGTTTTTCCGAGTTGCTTTTATGTTCCACCTCGGTGCAAATCTGGCGGAGCTTTATACCCTTAGCTGCTGTCCTACCTTGCAGTCCATGGCCGCCTCCTCCACAGGTGAGCACTGGTGGTCCTTATGCAATTTGGAACACTGACACACAACACAGATGGGCTCCTTGTCCTCCAAGCAGAAGAGCTTATACTTCTCCCCATGAAGCCGACATATCAGACTCTCCTCCACCGCTTCCAACTCCCTGCGGGACACCACAGCCTCACAGATATTCTTCAGGGCCAAGTTTGAAAAGTGGCCGGACTTGGGGCTTTTCTTCCGACACACGGGACATTCTCCGAGGCGGGTGTCCCAGCAGCGCTCCTGACACGTCCTGCAGAAGTTGTGGCTGCACGACAGCACCACGGGGTCAACAAAGATCTCATGACAGATGGGGCATGTCAGGTCCTCCTCAGGAACTGACATGGTCGGGTTAACAGGGCTTCAAAATGGACCCCGAGATACACGCGTTCCCAAAAATTGGCCCCAAATTTTGTGTCCTCTGCTAATGCTGGTGTGGGCGTCGCTGAGGGATGCAGTCAAACAACAATACAAGAATGTGGCTGCGTGAGAAGCAGGAAGTTAGGCGTCATTGGCCGGTTGCTTGCTTGTTACTTTTCTATGCTGAGGAATGCAATCATGCAGGATGTCAACGCTTTCAAGCGTCATTTCATTGCTGATCACAGAACAGACATGCTGCATGAATAATTAGTCACTCTTGTGAATTAATTAAGAAGTTCCTTTCATAATCATTTTACAGCTATGTGAGAACCAGAGGGATAATTGGGTTATTCAGTGAAACATTTCTTCTCACTGTCTGTGAGCAGGACCACGTGATAACCGAAGCATGCTTCGGTTATCACAAAATATGTCCAATCGCATTTTTTTTATTGTCATGAAAACTAATACTTTTAGCTTATGCTTAACTAACTAATAGACGCTTGTGTATCACATTATGTAACAGAAGACACATCTCATTGAACAATGGAACCTATGATCATAAAAATAAAATTAAAAAAAGACAGCAACCTTGACCTTCCAATGTTCTTTGCCAGATTACAAAAGTTGGTGCAACATCAAGAAAATACATCCTTGCAGAAGATAAGCCTCAAAATAGAAGCACACCACTGTAATAATGCTTTCATCATGCAGGGGAGTCATTTAGCAAAAACAGAAGCATACTTCAGTATCTTGTGTTTGCCTTTTTAGTGCAACTACTAAGCATGTCAAAAGGCAAAAGAAAAAAGTGATATTTTGGTGTTGTAGGTGTGCTTTTATTTTGTAGGTTGCTTATTTAGAGGGATGTTGCCTGAAAAAATGAAAAAAAAAATGTCTTGAATCTTTGTTCCTAAATTACAGCAGCCCTGTAAAGTCACATGATTTTGCTTTTATTTATCTATTTTACCCCATAATGTAACGTGATATAAAAACATGGACACAATTCACATTTTCTGGATTGATTTTTTTAAAAATGTCTTTCAAAGAAAGTGTAGATTTTAAAAACTGCCACAACAAAGAGTTTGAATCAAATCTATACAAAAAAAACAGCGGCGTCTGCTTGCATATTACTATCGAATTAAATAGGGGAATACAAGAACTCAGATACTGTAGACATGAAAACCTTGTGAGGCTATCAGTTCGTAAACTAAACTGATTATATCGGGCACATGCGCATGCTTTCGAGCGATATGTAAATTTATTTTGGAAAACAGAAGTTTTATTTTGGAGGAAATCGGAAAATGTGCTTGCAATACTCCGTCGAGTTTAAAATCGCGAGAGAGATTGCAATCACAAACGTCAGATCTCCGCGAGAAACTAAAAGCTAAGAAAATGGTACCCAAACATGAAACTTTGATTTATGTAGCAATGTAAAAGTTAAAATGTCCTTGTAGAAGTCCACATTACCACATGGAAGCCAGGTTGTCACACTTTACGAGTACTGTAAAGGAAAAACCAAATAGCTTGGGGAGCTTATTTTTGGAAGTTTATTTCGTTATTGAGTGTGGGAAACAACCGAATTGATGTAAACCAAAACACAGTATTAGTTTTCTTGGATTGTTTTTGACTACCTTTATATTAGTCCTTGCAGTTTCTTTTACCAACTAGTGTTTTTTTATGTAAAAGAAAAAAAAAATCAGCCTACTTTTCGAAGGTGATTGTGTCACAAAAGAATAACCCCAAAATCCTTTTCAACACTGTAGCATCGCTAACAAGGCAACAGATTGTCCCAGATAGTTTTACCCATTCAGCCCATGACTTTATGGTCTTCTTTAATAAGAAGATTCAATGCATATGGGAAGAAATTTCTAAAGACAGTGTTAATACATCGCATATTAAAGGGCTGAAATCTATCGATGCACGACATGGTGGCTGTCCAGGGAATTTGCCCCGATTTAGTGATCTGTCACTCGATAATCTTAAACAGGTGGTAAATACGGCCAAACCTGAAATCCAAAATCAAGAGCCTTCAGCTAGTACAAAATGTTGCTGCAAGGCTTTTAACTAAGACAAGAAAGTCTGATCACATTACGCTGATTTTAGCTAACCTGCATTGGCTCCCTGTTAGCCTAAAATGTGATTTCAAGGTTCTCTTGGTATTATACAAAATCATAAATACATGGACTTGCTCCCTCATATGTTTAAGATTTGATTTCCCCCTATGTTCCGGTCCGAAGCCTTCGTTCTGAAAGCGCTGGTCTGCTGGTGATCCCAAGAGCCAAGAAGAAATCCGCAGGTTCGAGAGCGTTCGCCAATCGGGCCCCGGTGCTGTCAAATGCTCTTCCCCCTGAGATCCGATCTGCAACCTCAGTGGAATTGTTTAAATCGAAGCTTAAAACACACTTCTACTCTATCGCATATGAATAACCTATAATTTTTGTTGACAATATCTCTGTATTATTTGTAATTGCAACATCCATTGCAGCCTGAACATCCTGAAAGGGGGATTACCACATGTGCGGTACTTTCTCAAGGTTTCTTCACTTTCTTCATGTTGAGGTTTTTGAGTTTTTCCTTGCCCTCATGTTGGTTTCAGATCAGGGGATGGTGTCACAATAGACTGTAGTTTGCAATAGTCTTTGATCTGTGCAGCTCTTTGAGACTCTTTGTGATTAAGGGCTATACAAATAAAAATGACTTGACTTTAATTTACTGCCTTAAAGGGAGTGTGTAATAGTTAACCACCAGATGTCACTTGGGTCGTATGGGCACCATTTCCCGTGGTGTGTCTTGGTCAAGTACAGCTTAGTGGTGCCCATCCCTCTCCACCTGGTCTCGATAGTTTGTGAATTTTGGTAAATTATTCATATCAATATTTTTTTTAACGATTAAAACATTTTATTACCATTATTGGAAATTTTTTCGATGACAAACGTTGTGTGGGTTGATGACACTTTTCTTATAGTCTTCTTTAAAAGAATAAAAAATCCTAGAATAAACTTGAGTTTGTTTAGAAGTGTATCCAGTGTTCACTTGTTGCCAAATCATGGACCATTGTAACCCCAGTTGCAGCCCCCTTTCTTTAGTGTTTTCGTTTTAATATGTGACACAGTTTTCAATTGAGGACAAGTGGCCATTTAAAATTAAGTCCTTTATTGGAACATATTCCAAAGCACTTGTTTCACCACAGAAAAAATAGCAATTTGTCTGTTTTTTTTTCCTTACAAAACAATCCTAAAACGCTTCCAAAATGCACCGAATAGCTTTTGCTGAAATGTACATTACAGAACTCATAGACCAGTCTCAGATTGATCTCATAATAAATAAGGTGGGGTAAAACTTTTTTTGTACATCATTTAAGCAATATATGAATATTTTCAATTAAAATCCCCACACCCAATTAAAGAAACGTATGTACTGTGCTCACAAAAAGATAAAAATCATCAAACACTGGATACAATAGAAAGGAATATGGGTAAATGTGGGTTGGTTCATAAAAACAAAAACAGGTAAAAGCAGATTAAAAAAAAAATACAGGACTATATGATTGGCATAGAGTACATTCAGTCTCTACTGTACAGGGAAACGAGCAACATAGCTAGAGACCAAAAGCAAAGAACCTGTAGAAACTATTGCGATGCTTACCATTCCCAATAGGATGTTTTAAAAAAAATGGTTGAGAAAGTTCAAAATTGTATTACAATTTGTCCACGCTGCTTAATTTGCAGCGAGGATGTGGTTTGTAGTGTTAAAGGGTACCTTGCTCTCATTAAGTAGAAAAAACAATCCCGACTGTTGGTGACGTGACATAATTGACACATGACGTTGAGCCAAATGAAAATAAAAGGTTCGAAGAAATAAAACATGAAGTCATCAATCCGCACAGCAACAGGATCCTTAATAAGTCATTCGCCCGGGTTCCAGTTCATGTCGGTTAGTGAGTGTTGTGCCCTCGTACATTCAGTGCAAGTGGTGTCAGGAAATACAAATATTTGGACTTCAGTTTTTGTCCTAATAAGTCTCTATTTGGACATCCATTTGATTTTTTCCCCCACAAGCCCTCCCCTTCCCCCCAAAACCAGTAGGCCCACTTACTTTTTACATTCCACGCTTTTTTCCCGTTGTAATAATAAACATCGGCAAGAATTTCAAAAAGCCTTAGTCGTATGTACAGCTGTTCAGGGACTCTAGGGAATTGTGTTTTAAGTTCACTGGAGCTGCGGTTCTCCATGGACTCTAAAGCGATAAAGGCAAGTGTAGTCGGGATGGCCCCAGTTCGACAGCACCCGCAACTCAATGATCTGGAAAGTCTTTTCTGTCGGCTCCTGGAATCAAAAAGGCCAAAGAGGGAGGATCAGTTAAACGTTTGCTCCATGTAGGATTAGTTTTTAAACAAATTCTTGTTTTCTTTCATCTTCATGAGTGATTATCAAAAATGGGCGTGATACATGCACTTATTAGATCACAGAAATCCGCGTGGTTTATGTCAACATGAGCGCATTTTTCACCACTTGGGGTCGCCCTCCTCACGTTGTACAATTGTATTACTTTGTTCAGCATCACGAGCCTGCTGTGTCTAACGCAGCAGTTGTCCCTAACTAGATCTAGATTCTACAACTTTTTCATGGCCAGGTTAAAGCAGTTTTTAAGGACTTTCAAGGCCATTTTTTTTAATTTATTCAGTTCCATTAAAAGGAAAACTCTGGTGTGAATCATGTATTTTGTAGATCCACGAATATAACTGCAATATCTTTACATCTCGAGTAAATCGGGAATGTATTTGTGTTTCTGAACAAAAGGTTTTGGGTAAAATGACAGTAATTTGTAGCTCACATTTTAAGTTGAGGGAAGTTTTTCCCATTACAATTTACTATCGGGAAAGGTTACCTTGACTTTTTGCATGGCCCATAATAAAAGTCCATAATTAATATGTATTCTTGTACTAATACGAATTTCATAGTGCTCTATATTAGGGGTATAGCATGCACCTGTCTTCATAGGCGTGACCCAAAGCAGGCGATGAGACTTCATAGCACAATACCATACGAATTAATGCCAGCTGACGTCAGCTGCAATGGCAAAGTGAATTCTCAGAGAACTGTGTTGTTGTCATTTTAGGGTAGACTAGTTTTGAAACATGATCACAATTTCAAGCATTTACAAACACTTTACCAGAAATCCAAGCACTTTCCTATCCTCAAAAACACAACATTAATATTCAAGCGTTATCAAGGATTTCAAGCACCTGCATGAACCCTGCAAATTAGTCACAGTCACTCTGCGTGTTTTCTTTCAGTCAGTTGTGGCCATAAATTTGCCCCAATAAGTTTTTCACAATGAGCCAATATTCAACTATAGTTGTGTTGTCTACCTGTCAGATCCCAAATTGTCAAAAAACAAAGTATTCTCCTCAAGTCACATATTTGTACATTTTTTTTCACAGTATCCAAGCAATAAACCAAATGAATTTAAATTACCTTAACATGGAAGGTTTGCAATGATCCTCCACTTTCCTGGTATGTATAGTGACCAAGCAACTCCCCTTCTTCCTGATACTCATCATCCAGACCCTGTAAAATCACAACATTTAAGACAGAGTATGTCACAAAAGTGAGTACACCCCTCACATTCTTGCAGAGAGTTCTTATAGTGTTGAATAGAACAATACTGAAGGAACATCGCTTCGACACAATGAAAGGTAGTCAGTGTAGTGCTTATATAGCAGTGTAAATTTATCTTAACCCTCAAAAAATTCAAAATATGGCCATCAATAACTAAACCCCTTCGTAACAAAAGTGAGTACACCCCGAAAGTTTATGGAGTGTATGGTCTGAGTACTTTTAGGCGGACCCCCACCTCTTCAACACTGCAGCAATGCTGAGAGCACTCATGCCCCCATTTTTCTAGATAGCATTTGGATGTGACGCTGTGCACGTTCACTAAGCTTCTTTGGACATCCCACACCAGCCCTGTTGTGAGTGCATCTTGTTTGTTATGATGCTGGAGGATCTTGGCCACTGTACTGCATTTCAACTTCACGGTGTTGGCATTCAACTTGTAGCCTTGGGCAGCCTTATGTATTATATTTAAGTCCCCAGAGAGTTCCTTGCCATGGTACGTCATATTTGGAGTTTCAGGTGACCAATATGACAGTGCACATCAAATTGAACAAACTTGCTCCCTATTCATACTGAGACCACGTAAGAGTAACAAGTCACATGGTATTTTGGAGGGAAAATGACAAGCAGTGCTTAGTTTGGACATATAGTGGTGTACTGCCTTTGGAATGTACTCACTTTTGTAGCCAGGGGTTAAGTTATCAATTGCTACATTTTGAGTTTATTTTAAGGATATTTTTTTTGCTGTAAAACGTTTACACAGAATTATTTTCATTATGTCAAAGTGATGTTTCTTCAGGGTTTTTTCTATTAAAAATGATAATAAAATCCTTGCAGAAATGTAAGGGGTCTACTCACTTTAGAGACATACTGTATAATTTCTAACTTCTTTTTTTTTATTCCTATACTGGATAAGTTCATATTTCTTACAAAGACGGTGAAATCACACGGGGCACTGCTGATGTTCTTCTTGGGGGACAGCTCTTTGGGAATATGTTCCAAGCAAAAAGAGGTAGGCCGGATTTTCATGGAAAGCCGAATCACCAGGTAACCCTGCGAGCCTTTGAAGGCCCAGCAGCTACCTGGGTGCACGTCAGGCTGAGGTAGACCAGAGAATACTTGTTAAAATGTTGGCTTAATAAACAGCTTTGAGAATTCTAACATCGCCACATGCAACCCACCTGGATGACAACACGAGGAGACTGGGAGAAGTACCAGAGCGGGATGCCGAAGAGGCTTAAAAGGGCCGTCTTAGTCTCGTGAGTCTCTGAGCAGCGAGTGCTGAGAATGCTGCCACCTGAACACACAAATCCACTTTTCAAGTAAACATGTCACTGGTGGAGAAATGTGCTAGAACAGTTCACAAATTTCCCTTTAGGGATGTATACACACTAACACATTAAAAATGGGGTGTCCGTATCATAAAAAAATATTCTTATGGCTGGCGCCATCATCTGGCTAAAATTATCATTGCTGCCTGTCCAAGCTGCCTGTCTGCTGCGTACACGTACGTGTCCATCTTAGTCGTTTTATTTTAATTTTATGGGGGGTTTATGTTGGGCATTGGATTGTAGTTGGAACAGTTCTTTTCTTACTTTCACCATTTTCATCCTCAAGTAAATGATACCAGTCTACACCACCCCATTCCCCCAACTCTTTTTGCTCAGCCTAATGCGCTGAGTGGCTGTAACACCGATGATAAGAGTCAGATAAAAGCAGACAAGTGTGATGAGATAAAATAAATAAAGGCTCTTTAAACACAGTTAAGCAATTAACATACTTAATTAATAAATATTTAATTGTGAGCTTTTTAAGGGCACCTCAAACTATGCACCCCACCTTGCCCCGGCCGAGTCATTCCTAAGACTTAAAAAAAAGTGGTCGGCGGCGCCCTCTGTTGGCTGCGGCTGCATCGGCTCGCTACAACGGGTCAGGTGCAATCGACATTTCGTTCTGTGTACATTGTTACACAGAATGACAATACAAGGAAATTATTATTATTATTATTATTGTTAGAGTAAATCAGTTTTAAAATGCATTCTCTTGATAATCATTCTCAAGTCAGACTAATAGCCACGTGCTTCTTGCATTTTTCTTGTCATAAATGGACACGGAGTAATATTTGACCACTACATGTCGCTTTATTGTGTGGTGCTACGAACAAAAAACGGGTGCCACAAAGCACAAGAGAGAATACAAACTACGGAGAGTAAAATGTGACCGAAACTACACCGTTTTACTACTCAGAGGTTATAAATGATACATCATGTCCCCTTAAAAGTTACCTAAAAATGAGCTCAAACATGAAACTGGTTGTTAACAAAGCTGAAGGATGACAATCTGCCTACGAGAGAGTTTTTCCCCCCTTACCTCCAGACTCCAGGGCGTAATCCACAAGGCCAGTCCTGTCCTGAGAGTAGAGCTTCAAAGCATTCTGGACAATTATTTGGACATGCTGGAATTATAAAAATGGCGTTTAAAAATTTGAGCTAGCTTTTCATCTGTTTTCCAGCGTTGTCCTTTTTTCAAGGTTGCCGGATCATACCTCTTCCGACATGCCCTCAGCAGCAGTGGCACAGCGCACTGTGTTGGTCACCGTGCCCACAATGGCTGCGGCTTTGGACTCGGCCTCGCTGAGAGTCCGAGCCCTGTTGAGCTCCAGCTGCCGGGAAAGGTTGCTCAGCATGCTGTGCTCCAAAGCGGCCAGCGAAACCTGCAGCTGAGACACGCTCACGTAGCGCTGCGAAAGCCACGCCAGCAGCGACTCAGGCAACTCGCCCTCCGCTTCGCCCGTGTTGAAGAATAAAGCCTGCAACTCTTTACGTACTTGGGAGGAAACCTGAGCCAGGGATAAAAAAGACAGGGCACTGAAATAAAAATGCTGACAATGAATTTGCCTAAAACAAGAGCCCCACATAACTGACAAATTACTCGTTACATTTTTCTTCTAAACACTTTATAACATAAGACAAAGCTAAGGACTAACATAATATACTCAAGGAGCTGCATAACCAGGTAAAAGACAGAAAAAAAACATACAGGAGGTTACACAGCACAGGAAATCCTTCGCTGCCCTCTACTGCCAGCTTGCGATACCGCAACAGACTCGATAACATATTAAATAAACCCAATTCCCAAATCCAGCCACCGCCTTTTCGACCTGTTGCCCTGTGGTAGGCGCTACAAGCCCCTAAAAGAAGAACTAACGTACTCTGAAAGTTTCTTTTAAAGGTTCATTGCACTATTGTTCTGATGCACTACTTTTCACTGAACTATTATTGTGAAAGAAAATTGCACTTAACTGAGGCCGGTCTGCAAACACTACCTATTTCTGCCTATTTAGTCAGAAATTCTTTTATTTAATTTTTCTATTTAGAGTCTTTATTACGTGTTTATCCTGGACTATCGTGTCTAATCTCTTTAGACTGATCTAGACTATTCTATTCTATTATTTTTGGGCTGACCTCATATTGTTTCATGAGTTTGTCCATCCTAATGATTTTTTTTTATTATTATGAATCAGTGTTTGTTTATAGTTTTATCTCCTAAGTATTTTGCTGCCCTCTAGTGGCATCTATGAACAATTTTATATGGCAGGTCGATGTTTAAATACGTCGGTCATTTGAAGCATATTCTACATTTTATTCCGACGTATTGAAAACACCGTAATATTGTATTGCCCCGTAATACTATGCAGTCTAATTGAAGATGATCGGTGCACCTTACCTTTTCCTCCAGCGACTCCATTTGCCCGCACTTGCGCAAGTCCTCCCTGACCTTTTGTAAGCCCAGTTCGAGTCTTTGCACCTCAGCCTGCAGCGCATCATGCGCCTCCTGCTTCACCCCCATACTGCAGACGACAAGGCGACATCTTAGAACGCTCAATTGCCGAAAATGATTTTGTCATTATGTGAGAGATTCGGTCTTTGTGTGCGCTTTGACTTTGTATACCCAAGAGGAGGCGTGTCCGCTGCTGGAGCAACAACTACTTTCATTTGCTCTTTGTCGAGGTCATATTGCAGCTGCTTCTTTTGAACCCCCTGCAATACATGTAAATTGAGGTCAGTTATTGAAAAGAGTGTGATCACGAATCCCCTAATCGCCTAGGTCGTCGCGGCACCACTGAGGACGCCACTCTGGATAGCTTTTTCCACTGATGACGGTTCCTGGCCTGTTTTCAGATTTTTAGGTTTGGCGCCAGTCCTTTTCTAAATGTTGCCAGCCCAGTTCTTCCTATCCTCTTGCCCCCTTGGACTGCACCCAAGATATAAGGCTTATTTCTTCCACCCTGAGGATCTTGTGATGAGACCATGCCATTGCAGTCTTCGTCCGTGCATAGATAAACGCAGTTCTTCGTAGGGTCAAATGTACCCCTGATGGTGCTACGGATTGTTTCCTTTTTTCACATAGTCCATGTAGCTGATACGTAGAAGTTTCCTATTGCCTCACATGGCCTGGATTTTCTTTTCCAGTTTTGCTGTGAGATTCCAAGCAAGCGTAGAAGACGACAAAAGTAACCAGTGCTTGCATGATTCTGATATTTGATTTCACTGCTATGTTCTGGTCCTTCCAGATAGGTTTTAGACCGGCAGATCTCTTTTGCTTTAAAACATCCAGGCCATGATTTCTGGTTCGGACCCCTCGTCTGATATGAGAACTCAAAGATATTTAAATTTGTCAGGTTCAACCTCTTAGTGGTTGATGTCGAAGTTTGTGGTGATATCTTGGGGGTTATTGGTCATTATTTTTTTGTGTGCTGATTTCCATCCCATACTTGGTTGAAGCTTTTTCCAGGTGATTGACTAGATGTGTGATACAAAATATTCACAAATGAATGTGTTCAACTTTAACACTAGTAAACTCTAAGAATAAAAAAACAAAACAAAAAAAAATCAAGAAAAGTGTTTGTCTTTTTGTAGCTTGTGGCAGCACATCTTAATCTTTAACTAACTATTTAACTGGATGCCCCACTCTGTCGGCACTCAAGCCCTGGACTGAATTTTGTTAACAGGGGAGCTCCTAAATTTGGAGTTGCAAGTCTTTGTTCAGATGATCTATCATCTATTTGTTTGCAAGCCATTCATTCTGCAGGCCTGTATTTTAACCCTTTGACTCAAGCATACCTCAGTTTTGGCAGACAGGGTGCTAAGTAGGATCTCCAACTCTGCTATACGTGTCATTTGACTCCCTTCAAACGCTTTCAGCTCTTTGTCCCTCTGCAAGGAGTTTGAATGACATTATAAGTAACATAAAACTTAACACACAACTAACACTTGAAGCATTGTCTTATTTGACCTGCTCTCGGAGGGAATGGTCCTTTTCAAGCTCTCCTCTGAGCACCGCCAGCCTTTCCTCCAGCAAGGACGACACCCACAGTCCCAGGGTCTCCCTGTCGGTCTCGGTGTGAAGCTTCTCCCTCAGTGTCGTGTACAGGGCTATTACGTCTGTTTGATGCTGTTCCTGCTTCCGATCGCTCTGTTCTATTCGCTGCCACAACAGAGTGAGCTGGCGCTCCAGACGTTCGAGGCGCTCTAAGTCAGTACTGGAGGCCACGATTCGCTGCAGGGAATAACAAAGGTGTAAATATTGTAAATATGTAGGGCCGAATGTGCAAGTCATTCATTTCAATAATTTACATCATTATATATCAATGGCAATGATTGGGTTGAAAGGCGTTGACTCTAATATCCAACCTACCGGCGTCTGCGATACGGATGCCTCCGTCTGCCCCTGGGGAAACTCTACAGCAGGCGCAACAACTGGTGCAGAGACTGGCATCCAGTTTGCCATGGAGGCAACAAGAGCGGAATGTCGCCATTCTGTGATGTTAATGGCTGGGAGATAACCGAGCCACAGAGCAGCCGATGGAGCCCACATCCACCAGGCTGGAAAAAAACCCAGTTTAACCTGCTGAGACTTACTGATTATGGAGGGATGTTGGAAGAATGGAAGAAAGCAAGGATACTGAACAATGGCATGCCTTTTTGTGAAGCTAAAACTGGGCAATTTCATAGAGTCACTAGACAAACACTGATCTAGAGAATGAAAACATTGGATTTGGGTGGTTTGAAGTGATAGCATCTATTAATAGTACAAAAGAAGATAATTACATTTTACAGGTGATGACTAATAAGCAAGCAGCAGTGTAGAAAACTCAAATAGGCTAGCCCGTCTCTTGCCAATCAAACGACTTGGAGAAAGAACACTGCAGCTACATGTTTTAATGTTATTCACCAATAATAATAAGAACGCCTTTTTTTCTGTGTAAAATGTATTGGTTAGAATCATTGTTATATTATTACAAATGCGTCATTAAACAGACTTCCACTTGCATACTGGTTTCAATTCTTAACAACTTACCTAAAAGGAGCAGGAAGGGCAGAAGAAGCAGAAGGAGCTTCCAAAGTTTAGGAAGGCATCTAAAGTAAAAAAAAATAAAGAAAATTAATCCATGTGATAATAACACACTGAAAATTTCATAACAGCTAATAAAAATGTATGAAATAAACAAAAAAATGCATTAGCGTGTTTACCTTGTCAGAAAGAAAACATTGAGTAGTGAGACAAGGGACACAAGGTGGTACCAGCCAGTGGCAAGAAACCAGAGTAGACCCCGGCATGCCTTTACTGTGATAATTTAAACAAAGGAAAGGTCTCAAATCTCAAAATAAGATCTAAAATGAGTCCATGTTGACAAGAGCACACGTGACCAACCTGGAGCTGCTACAATTGTCCACAGCAGTGTGAGCACTCGCTGCGTCAGCGTCCCAACGCCTGAGCCCAAAGCTTTTGCGCCGTTCACCACACGGTGACTGGACAGGAGGAGGCAGTGACCTGCAAATGGAAATGTAATGAGTCGTTGATTGTGCTCTAATCATCATCGTGACACAAGAGGAGCGCTGGTCAACCTGTGTAAGCCAGAAGGCTCCACAGCGCTCCCACCAGGTGCTGAGACCTGGACGCCCATGTACCGAGGACCGCGTGCGTCTCAGAGTACTGCTTCCCTTTACAGTCATCACCTGCGTGCGGCAAAATGACGGCAAGCAAAATCAAAGCACACGTTAAAAAGCATGCATGGGTATACACAATGTGGATGTTAGACATCAAGAGATTTGATTATACAAGGTTCGCACGCCTTTTTCATGCCCAGACTCAAGCACTTTTTAGGGATTTTCAAGCAAACCTTTTCAGTCCCATTATAAGTATCAGTCTGGTGTGAATCTTGTACTTTGAAAATCCACAAATATATCTGAGATTTACATATGCAATTTTTGATTTTTTGCATTTTTCAAGACAAATGATTTTTAGATCTTGAGAAAATTGTAAATATATTTGTAGATCTGAACAATACATGTGTAAATGTTTTTAGATATATCAGCCCCATGTACATGTTGGGTAAAAATGACGGGAATATGTAGCTTACATTTTCAGTTGCAGGAAAAAAAATTCCATGACATTCTACTGCTATGACATGCTACATTTATTTGAATGGGACACAATAAATGTCCATAATTGATAGGTAATCCTTACACTAATACACATTATTATTGAAGCATACTGTAGTCTATCGAGTCAGACTACCATGAAAAATTGCTACAATTTAAAGCATTTCACCTGAAAATCAACTACTTTTTAAACCTTGAAAACACAACATTAAAATTAAAGCATTTTCAAAGATGTCAAGCCTGTACGAACCCCTGCTATTAACTCGGCAAAAAAAAAAAGAAATAAAAGAAAAAAAGGTTAAATTAGAAAGCATAAAACAAGAGGGACTGGACGCATGCAGGGTGCACACTCAAATAGGACAACTTGCCACCGCACACAGAGCAGAGTGGAGACTGTTCTTTGCAATTAGATCTAAAAACAGTTTTGAGCTGACAATGTTCTGTAAAAAAAAATGTCAACAATTTGACCAGCAATAGGTTATGTCAAAATTTCTCAACTCGTTGTTACCTTTAGTTAATTAAATGCGTAGAAAATTAATTATTTTTTAAAATCAGAACTACTAAGCACAACATTTACCTCAATAAGTCCAGCCTGTCTACAGGTAATCAAACTAAGAATTGTGGGAAACCCAGAAACGGTATAAAAATCAATGTTTGGCTCTTGAGGTCCCAATATTTATTATAAAGATAATAGTTGAGATCATGGAGTTGCCGTTTGGTGGTGAACACCATTCAAGTTACGCAATGAAAAAACAACTCATCTATCACCCTTGATGAGTCAAGACATTGTTGACTAGTCAAAGCTGTTCACACAACCCCTGTAGAATGATCCCAACACAGGTCACACTAACCGTCAATCAACAGACAACAGGCAGTATGAGAGAGTGTGTGTGCACGCGCTTGTGCTTACATAGGGACCCATTGAGATTGAAATGTGATGCATCTTCTGTCCCAAGATCTTTGACATTCATGCTCCCACAATAACTCGAGTGAGCTGAAACAAACACAAAACGTGTCAATATATGAAAGATGCTGCAAAAACAAACAAAATAAAAAGACCAAAAATGTGTCTGAGAAATGAAATGTTAGGATGAAATCAAAGTATGTTTAGATTGAATGTAACCCTTTAAATCGGAGGTACTCACACTTTTAGAGAGAGAGAATATACCTTTATTGTCATTGTTACAAAATGGGTTAACATATTGTGACAACACTCGCAAGCTGCTGTACGTACTACTGTATATGAGGATTTACCCACCCCAAAATTGCAAACCCTTGATTATTTTCTAATACACACAACCCTGTTTTTACAATACCGGAACATTACTCTGTTGAGTAACTTGCACTGACATTATTTCCCACATTAACCTTGGGTGATTAGTGCTAGCGTAGTTTACCGTAAAGTAGAAATGCTGCTACTAAGCTTTGACAAGCAAGTGATTTGCTTATTGCCATCGCCTCCAAAGACGTGAACAATATAATGTGTCAGTCTGTTTTAGGTTTTAAAATGTA
Organism: Urocampus carinirostris; assembly: GCF_059441175.1. Classification (NCBI taxonomy): domain Eukaryota; kingdom Metazoa; phylum Chordata; class Actinopteri; order Syngnathiformes; family Syngnathidae; genus Urocampus; species Urocampus carinirostris. The sequence continues at coordinate 15,096,158 of NC_142349.1, read as the reverse complement.
AGCATTGTTATCCAATTGTCGAAATATTAATTTTTTTTAGCTTCTATGCTGACGAAAATTGGTTCTTTATTGCACTTGAATGGTGACCTGAATGTCAAATTCAGTTGTCATTTAAGTGGCTGTCCTGTATACCAATCAAGTGACGGATTGAAAATGCTTATATTCTTTAACATCATGCAGTGATGAACAAGTAGTACTCCTGCGATCAACCCGTGGATGGTGATTGACGTAACGAGCACCAAGGCTTTACATGTGCCTCATGGGTGATAGCTTCCCTAATTATAGGAAACTCTTTTCAGAATATACTTACAATTGCCATATTTCAAAATAGGTTATAAAGTTGAAAAAAAATGTTTGTACCCAGTCTCCAGTTTTAACACAAGAATGGAGGAGCAGCAAAGGTCAAGAGGAAAGAGGGACATAGTCTATGGGGGGCCTCTGCCAATATCATTAACTTTTACCTTTTAGATTCTGAAGATAGGCACTGACATCCCTGAAACTGCTACTGGTGAAGGAACATGAACTGGCAAACCGAGGGAAGAACTCATGCATGCCAGACACACAATCTCAACCCCCCACTTATTTTGTACCTTTTTATTTTTCATTTAATTTTTCTTGATTTTGTGCCTTTTCAAAACACTGTTGATAGAGATGAAGTATCACGCTGCTACACATGCCTTTCACTTCTTCTGGTTGTATGACTACTTGAGTTATCTCGAGTCCAAAATATGTAAGAAAGGCCAAAGTTTTAAGGTATAAACTGAAGTGCACAAATCCACACACCACAAAGAGCCGATAATGCTTTGAGAAGTGATCACGTATCCGATAGAAATAAAAAACAAAAAATAAACATAAAACAAGAGATGTTACCTTGTACTTGAGTGTCTTTAGACATGCTACCCATCACCCTGCGCTTGAGCAACCAGACTTGAGTCAAACTGGTGGAAGTCCTTTGCCTCAGGGAGTCCGCACATGATGCTATCACACCTGCTGGGAGCAAACAACCCCAAATACAACACACAGCAGCATTACCACAAAAATGAACAGCATTGTAAAAACATTCTTTTAGAGGTACCAATTACAATTGATTTAATGGAACTTCACTGTAGGTTGAATTTCTAGTTTTTAATTGGCCACAAAGACTTCAATGATGTTTGAATTTTCGATTCTACAAAGCTTGATATTTTCAAGTTTACTATAAGAAAACAGGCAGTACTGAAAAAAGAACCGATGGCAAACGAAGCAGAGTCTACCTCTTGCTTGCGGGCTGCTCCGGACTTGTGTGTGCAGATACAGCACGCTGCTGTAGAGTATTGCGAAGATGGACCCGAAAGGAGACATGACTTTTTTTCCCAGGTGCAGACATGCATTTGACACTGATGTAAGCAGACCTTGGGGGGGGAAAGAATACACACGCATATTAACAATCCTGTGATATAATTTGCAACAAACGTATGAATTTTTAAATTCCTGCACCTGTCTTAGTCTTTCGACTGCGGTCTCTTGTGTATATTGTTGTGAACGGCGACGGTGAATAAGCTCCTGAATCTGTGAAGGACTCTGCGGCGTGCAACATTGGTGCCGGGGTTTCTTGCGATGAGCGTGTGAGAAGGGAGTCATTCATTTGAGAATGGAAGGAGCAGTCTTTACAGACGTAACCGTTGGCGAGCGTTGTGTGCGACTTGGAAGCACTGATGTTGCCGTTAATGTTGGATGAGTTGTTTTCGGAGTCACCCGACCTACCTGAGGACAGAGATGCAAAGAATTTAAATGACCACAGTATAAGTGCATTTTCATGTAGCGCTTTGTCTTCCTAATGACTGTGAGGAAATAGGTTTCATTTGGCAGTTATTTTTTTAGCAAGGTATCATCATTATGAGGGAAATTAAGGTGTAGTACTTTAATATTCTTTATACACTAGACCGAAATCGTTACATTACACTTGAGTGAAAAAAGATCTGGAGTGAATAGAGTTCCAAAAACTGTTAGGCTACCATTGCCTTTTTGAAGTACTTATTGTACCTCTGAATTAATTATTTTGTTAGTATACATGAAAAATAAAACTATTTATTCATTGTATCCATTTAAGAAATGAACGGTTTTATGATTAAAAAATAAATGTAAATAAATGTATCCATAAAAATATCTTAAGGGACACTAATATTTGACCACTTGATGTATTTTTGCTTATTACCAAGGCCAGTTTCATATTCGCCAACAATCTTAATGTCATGGGAAACTAGTCAGTGGTGAGGCAAAGCACCTATAAACACAGTTAAAGCCTCAAGTTATCCCTTAAGAGCAGAAGTGAAATTTAACGAATTAGAATCTAAATATGTAGTGAGCACTGCAAATACAAGCGTTCTGACCACACATGGCACGGCGTGACGACGGCAATTTTGTTACAGCAAGAAAAAGCTATGTGGTCATGTGCAGAAGCACCATGAGAAGGAAATTAAGTGAAACTGATCTGTTTGATAAATATTTTAGAAGTATAAACAACTTCTACATTTCAGTGCGTTATATGTACTGTTATGGGTCTTTGAAGGGTAAATCCACACACATTTTCTGTGTCTGTTCAATTTCAATACCACAAAGCCTATTTTTAGGGCATATTTTTTACATGTTTAAATAAAAGAATAAAAATATGGCAAGCTTATCTGCAACCATTTTCTTAACTGACCCCATACACCGTCAATAGTTGTGGAGGTTGTGGTGGTTGAGATGGTGCGCTGTCGAAGGTGAGCCTCATCCAAGGCGACGGTGTGCAGTCTGCCATCAAATACATTGCTTTCGTCTACCCTTGTGCTGCTGGTAATTGGCGTGCTGACGGCGGAGAAGCTGAAGTCTTGCTTCGGAGTTCCAGCCTGGCTCAGGGACAAAGACCTGCTATTGGAACTCAACTGCAGCTTTCTGCTTCGCAACGTCCTGGTGAAAAAAAACAACGGAAACCCACATGGATTGTTATTCTATGCAGTGACAACATTTTAGAGTGGTACCTCTTCATATGAGCTTAATTGGTTCATGGATAGGGCTGGTAGCTTGAAATAATCGTGTCATGAGCGAATTTTCCAAATATGTTGCCATAACCAAAGTTTGGGCGTCGTGTAGAGGAAGGGGGCCACCGGTAGCAAGAAGAACTCACACCGGTCAACTTACACGCTTGACTGTATTTCATACGTTTTTTAATCATTATTTCAAATAGTGTACACCATAAAACAATTTTTGCCCACTTCTGCTTAAATCGGGTTTGTAATGGCCACTAGTACATTGCTAATATCTTCGCGGTATTCTACAATGTATGTCTTGCAGTGGGTATTCTCCTTAATAAAGGAGAATTCGCCATCATTCATAAGGTGAGCAATTAATACATCCAACAGCAGTTGTTTTCAGCCAATCAGAACGTGAGGCAGACGACAGCCCGTGGCTGCCGATTTAGGTTGGCCATCTTTGCGTCACAAACATTGCACAGGTAATCTACTCGCTTGTACAGATTTTTGTATCAAAATGATTCGGCTATGTATCTGGGGCACTGGAAATGTGGATCAGAGGTACTCAGAATGATTGGTGTGGGTGGGGTTTGTCCCTTTTCCTTGGCCAAAAACTAATATGGAGAAATGTTTCACATGGATAAAGGCAAGCGGGCAGCTTCATGATCAACTCAACGAGCAGAGGATTAATGGGAACCGGAACCAATTTATTTGTTCTCCAGTAAGTTTTTTTTTTAAATTAAATTAAAGTTTACGCTACTGTTGTGTCGGTTAGCTGTCAGTGAGAAAAATAGTACAGTGAGCTTCCGGCCATCGACTTTGTCTGATGTGACATCGGTCACTTCATAGTCGGAGACTGGCGTACGCAGTGGATTCCAGTATTTAATGAGACTTTGGTTGCTCGGCAAAAGGCTATAGGCATACACAGCATGGTATACCACCATGAAATAGTAACCTGGACACACTTTTAAAATGTCTGAAATATGTTATTTTTTGTCATAAGTTATGAACTTATAAAGTTATCTGCAAAAAGAGCCTGAATTTTTTTGCTTCTTTTATTGGATTAAATGTGCCAAGAAATAAGAGTGAGGTGACCGATATAACTCATGAAGGTCTGTAAGAAGGGAAACCAGTAGTGTACATAACCTGCTTTACATTTGCATTTTGAGTGTGTCAGGGCTGACAAATCTATCTCTATCTCGGGGCCAACATTTTGCATCCACCCTTAAAAGGTTAGTGTTTTTGTCTTGATGCCATGACTATAATCATTGAGACCATTTTCTACTGACTTTTGAAAAATATTTCCATCTGGAGGAAACAATAAAGGTATTCTATCAGGAATATCGACTAAAGAGCCGCTCGCTGTTGTTTTTTCAGCCGCCACATTGCTTCGCTTGTGGTACATGGATATCCTAACTATGGTGGACCTGAATTAGCACTCGCTTTCAGATGTATGATTTGGCAGAGGTTGACAGGTATGAGATCAAGAGACTGTTGATGATGTGTAAGCACTTAGAATGTACGTACACACAAAAGAATTTACAGCACAATTTTTCCCTGTCATAGTTTGCGTATGCAAACTCGACTAGCTAATACTGGCAATGAGCAGTCACGAGCGGTCTCTAGCGGTAAGTCTTTAGGACCGTCAGTGAACCAGATATTTTTTTGTACAGTAAGCAAGATTTGTGTTGTTAATAAATCCTGTACAAAGAAATGTTTGTGTTTAGAGGTGCTCATTTAAAGAAGTAACACAATACTTAGCTCTAGCTTGACAAAATCCTTAAAATCTTAGGACACTCACTGTGACTCTTTTCTTGTAGAATAGCTTCTCTGTTTCTGTGTGTAGTCCACAAAGCTGTCATTGCCATTCTGACCACTGATGGCTTGCAGACGTAGGCTCCGTCGTGACATCCTGGGTGACTCGTACACGGGAGCAATATCGTGCTCCTTCTCAAATTCAAGCGCTGCTGTTGAGTAGCTGGAGCTGGGAAAACCATGGCGACAAAAACAGTGAAAACATTTTTTTAAATGTCGCAGAGAAGTGCACATCCACGACAATTTAGGACATACCGACTATTTCAGAGAAGTCTTTATTTTTACTGACTAAAATAAAACCAACAAAGAGGACACAGTGTCCATTGACAGAGAAAGCAAAGCTGTCACGCTGTTGTTCAGTAAAGCTGGCAGTTTACCCAACAGGAAGTGACCCTTATGAGGCAAAAAAGAAAACAAGACATCAGAGTCCGCATGGTGTGCACTTCGCAGGCTAATTGGAAACACAATGACCATGCAAATACATGCAAAATGACAAATCCGATGTTGTATGGGGTGGTCCAAAACGCAGGACACAAGTTGTAAAATGAAGCTTTCTATGGATCACGCTATGCTGAGTCACACAGCCACACCCGTTGGCAGAGTGCAGGAGGCGTGAACGCTAACAAAATCTTACTGCTAACAGTGGAGATACTTGAGGGAAAAACAATCAAGTACCGGTGCATGATGACACTTAGTTCTGAATGACACGGAAAAGGAAATACTCCTTTAAAAGCAGGTCTAGAAAACAGGATTATGGAAAACAGCAAGTCAATGCATTATAATGACATATTTTACATTGTTAGCTCCTAAGTTATGACAGTGTCAGTGACATCACTAGAGAGTGTTTGTGTACCAGTCCGTAGACCTGCATTCTGATCTGAAGGTGGTGGATCACAAACCGCCACCTCCATCCAATTATGCGCTTTTGTTTACTCAGCATCCTGCATGTTGCTTTAAGGGACTGTCAGACAACCTTAAGACGGCTCATGTAAAACCAAACATACTAATTTGAGCAAACAGGGACTTTTCCAAAGCATTAAAGAGAGACACTTTTCCTCAGTCCAAAGTTAAAAGCTACAACGCTATTAAGTAGCTGACCAAAAGATACCTGCCAGAATTGAGGTCTGTAAACTCTTAAGAAAAACATGATTACCTTTGAAAACATACCATTGGTATGACTAAAAAAAGGATGCTTAACTAGTTTAAGTGTTTAATCAGATCTTCGCCGATTGTTTGTATTGATTGTCAAGAAAGTATCTCCCACAACAAACAGGAAAGAAAAATTGAAACAAGGAATGAAAAGTTATCAGCAGCACAAAAAGAAATCATTTGATTGTTTTCTGGTTGTTTCGCGCATCTATTTTGACATGCCCACTGCTCAGTTTCATGCGGCTCTGGCAGCCCACATTATCAGTGACATAAATATAGATTGCAAAAACTGATTTGACAAACTGGAGAAGCAAGCAAGCACCCAGCGAAGAAAAAAAAAGATGCTCTCAAGCAGACATTGGCTTCCAGGAATCTCTTCTTGCATAACAAGAGGTTCTGATCGCCTTCCCACTCTCTGTGGGCACTGCATCATAGGCACACACCTCCAAAATTTGTAACAATGGCCAGTTGCCTTAGCTTCAAGCATCAGGTGGAGAACAAAGTCGGGTGTGGTGTCACAAAACAGTATGAAGGCAACATGATTAAGAAAGATGACTTCTGAAAGCACCACAATGCATACCTACGGGGTCCTTGCACGTGAGCTACAAAAGCAGTTCATTGAACAGGACAATAACGCTCAACTCTGGCACATTCCGTGTTTCACACATTAATATTTATTTTTTGTCAAGAATAAACAAGTGGGGACACAATTGTAAAAGGAGGTGAAACTTATTGTTTATTTGATACTGTTTAACTTATTAAAAACTGAAAAGTGCAGTGTAATGTAATTCATCCCCTTTCGTTTTAGTGCAGCAAACTCCAAAAGTTCAATGAGGATCTCTGAGTTATCCAATGCTGTCCAAAAGGACCGGTGATGATAAATACAGTAGAATCGACCTGAGTGTTCTCAACTTTTTTTTAATATAAACAGATCCACTTTGTAATGGTCTCAAGGTTCTGTTTAAAGTGCAGAGCATTGTCAAAGAATCAAGCAGGCCTGGTCTAGAAAAGATTTGTTGAGCTTTAAACATCTCAATGAACACTGTACAAGCAATCATAATGCATAATGAGTATCAGATCACTGAAAATCTACCTAAAACAGGTGGTCCCTCTAAACTTCTATCTCCACAAAAACAAGACTATTGATCAGAGATGCAGCAGAGGGGCCCATGATCAATCAGAATGAACTGCAGTGATATACAGCTGAGGTTGTGGAAGACAACAATCAGCTGTTCACTGCACATCTCTCCTCTATGCAAGAGCACTGCAGCAAGGAGAAAATCATTTCTCAGAAATTTCCCTTTTAAAGTTTGCGACAAACCACCTGGGAGATACATAAAAAACATTCGAAAGAAAGTTCTCTAGTCAGGTGAAACTAAAACAGAACTTTTTGGACACAATGCAAAATGATGTTTTTCTTCAACATAGAGCAGGAAGATGATTAAAATCTGTGAAAATGAGGAATAGAGGAAAATACAGGACAATTCTGTAAGGAAAAAAACTGTTGGAATCTGAAAAAAAAAGTGTTGAAAGTTTAAAAAGTTCAAGGTGGCAAATACTTCTGCAAGGCACAGTACGTAATAAAACTATAGCTAACTTAACGGCGTTAACATCAAGACTAGCAGGCAAAGTTTGTTGCGTGGGAGCTGCCCGAAGCAGTATTAAAGCTGCTAGCAACATAATAGGCTCACTCGCACCCAAAAAGATAAAGGATATTCAATAGGCAGAGAGTATCATCTAAATTCTAATCTTTCAAGTTTCTAACCCTGTCAAGTGTTTTACTCTCTTTACTCTGAAAATATAAAAGTAATAAATTAAAAGTGAGCGTACAGCATAACTAAAAGCAATTTGAATAGAGTATGTCATACACCTCGAGATTCATCTTGTCTAACATTTACCTCGAGCCAATCAGCCTGAGAGCACGAGTATTGGAAAAGTCAACTACCAAAATATCTCTTTTGCCAACACTGAGATAACAAGAAAGTTAAACTGGAATTGAAACCAAGGTCAGCACATATGCAAATAACTATGTTAATATTTACCTTAGCACTTGGTGCCTATCAAGTCAGGTCACTTTATTTCTGCGTACTACCTTCATTTGTTGCACGGCCCATAATAAATGCCCATTATTGATACATAATCCCTGCAAGAATGCACATTTATTTCATAGTGCATTGTTTAGCTGTAGCATGGACCTGTCCCCTTGGGCAATGATGCGTTTTCGGACAATGTCATACAAAAAAATGCTATCTGCAATTAATCAGGAGGGAAGAATTGCAATGGCAAAGCAAAGGGCAGTGGAGGCGGTATAAAAATCAAGGCTTTTTAAGAAACATGGCAACAATTTCAAGTATTTACAAGAACTTCACCAACAATTAATGCTCTTTTTAATCCTAAAAACACAACATTAAAATTCAAGTATTTCAAGCAACCGTACAAACCCTAATAAAAAAGCGACTCATTGCCATACATTCTTAGCAGAAATCAATAATCAACACAGCAAATGAAAAATCCTCGAAATTAAAAAAAAGCCTACGTTAACCAGCATATGAAATGACAAACTTGTGAGGCTGAGCTACTGAATTAAAAATCCAGCTCCATTTTGGACAGGCCCTGGTGCAGATTGTAATTATTTCACAACACCTTCTCCCTCTAATAGACGTTTCGTCTCTGTCTGCACAACCGTCGTTGAGTTGTGACTGATTTGTGGCAAAAGCAAAACCTTGTCAAATTAAAGTTATTGCAAGACTAAGTCAATTTGGCCGGCAAGACAAACTACGAAGCATGGCGACGGATAGATTTTAGCGTCTGGTTACAAATAAAAGAAATGTATCAATTAAATCGGAATGAGAGGGAAGTCAGAAGAGCGCAAAGAAATCACCAGCGAGTGCTCCGTGGATTGTTTCTGGGTCCGGGAAGCGACTGAAGTGGCATCAGGAGAGGCTGCATGTCCGGTGTACTTCTAAAGCTAGGCTAACAAATCTTAAGCCACCCCAGGCCGAGCCTGTAGCTTACAAAGGCCAGATCCATTATACATGAAAAAGATGACCAGGAGCTACAACTCGTGGGAAACCGCTACTCTTGGGACGATTGCATTTTAATAATTGCTGTGACTGGGCTGAAGTCAGGGTTACCCGATGCTAGCATTCAGATAGCCAATAGCCTTCCAATTAGTTATATTGTATAAAGACAATAAAGACTATTCATTCAACTGAAATTCTGTGTTGTTTTTAGTTTTAGATCTATACAGGGAGTGCAGAATTATTAGGCAAGTTGTATTTTTGAGGATGAATTTTATTATTGAACAACAACCATGTTCTTAATGAACCCAAAAGTCTCATTAATATCAAAGCTGAATATTTTGAAAGTTGGAGTGGGGCTTTTTTAGTTTTAGCTATTTTAGGAGGATATCTGTGTGTGCAGGTGACTATTACTGTGCATAATTATTAGGCAACTTAACAAAAAACAAATGTATACCCATTTCAATTATTTATTTTCATCAGGGAAACCAATATAACAGCTCAACATTCACAAATATACATTTCTGACATTCAAAAACAAAACAAAAGCAAATCAGTGACCAATATAGCCACCTTTCTTTGCAAGGACACTCAAAAGCCTGCCATCCATGGATTCTGTCAGTGCTTTGATCTGTTCACGATCAACATTGCGTGCAGCAGCAACCACAGCGTCCCAGACACTGTTCAGAGAGGTGTACTGTTTTCCCTCCTTGTAAATCTCACATTTGATGAGGGACCACAGGTTCTCTATGGGGTTCAGATCAGGTGAACAAGGAGGCCATGTCATTAGTTTTTCTTATTTTAGACCCTTTCTTGCCAGCCACGCTGTGGAGTACTTGGATGCGTGTGATGGAGCGTTGTCCTGCATGAAAATCATGTTTTTCTTGAAGGCGGCAGTAGCTCAGGAGGTAGAGCGATCGTTTTAGTTCGAATCCCGGCTTGTCCGTGTTACATGTCGAAGTGTCCTTGGGTAAGACATTGAACCCCCAATTACCCCCAATAAGCAGGTTAGCGCCTTACATGGCTGCACAGATCACGGCCGCTATTGGGAAATGTGAAGCACAATGTAAAGCGCTTTGGGAAGTCATTGACTTGAAAAGCGCTATATAAATGCAGATCATTTCAGATCATTTCATTTCATTTCATTTCAGGATGCGGACTTCTTCCTGTACCACTGCTTGAAGAAGGTGTCTTCCAGAAACTGGCAGTAGGACTGGGAGTTGAGCTTGAGTCCATCCTCAACCCGAAAAGGCCCCACAAGCTCATCTTTGATGATACCAGCCCATACCAGTACCCCACCTCCACCTTGCTGGCGTCTGAGGCGGACTGGAGCTCTCTGCCCTTTACCGATCCAGCCACGGGCCCATCCATCTGGCCCATCAAGACTCACTCTCATTTCATCAGTCCATAAAACCTTAGAAAAATCCGTCTTGAGATTTTTCTTGGCCCAGTCTTGACGTTTCAGCTTGTGTGTCTTGTTCAGTGGTGGTCGTTTTTCAGCCTTTCTTACCTTGGCCATGTCTCTGAGTATTGCACACCTTGTGCTTTTGGGCACTCCAGTGATGTTGCAGCTCTGAAATATGGCAAAACTGGTGGCAAGTGGCATCTTGGCAGTTGTACGCTTGACTTTTCTCAGTTAACAAGCAGTTATTTTGCGCCTTGGTTTTTCTACACGCTTCTTGCGACCCTGTTGACTATTTTGAATGTAACGCTTGATTGTTCGATGATCACGCTTCAGAAGCTTGGCAATTTTAAGAGTGCTGCATCCCTCTGCAAGATATCTCACTATTTTTGACTTTTCAGAGCCTGTCAAGTCCCTCTTCTGACCCATTTTGCCAAAGGAAAGGAAGTTGCCTAATAATTATGCACACCTGATATAGGGTGTTGATGTCATTAGACCACACCCCTTCTCATTACAGAGATGCACATCACCTGATATGCTTAATTGGTAGTAGGCTTTCGAGCCTATACAGCTTGGAGTAAGACAACATGCATAAAGAGGATGATGTGGTCAAAATACTCATTAGCCTAATAATTCTGCACTCCCTGTAGTTGTATACTCTCAGTCGGTAATGAGGTCATCTTGAAGTTAGTTTGACCCTTGGGGGCTTTTATGAAGGTGCAACACTAATTTGTGGATTTTCAATTTTCACGAGGGGTTCTGGTCCCACTAATTGCGATAACTGAGGGATAACTTGTACAAGTATTGTAACTAAAATGTACAATCCTGACTTGACTGTTTTTTGTAAGATGTTGACCTCAATTTTTATTTAGGTGTCCTATGGAAAAAATAATTTAATAGCAGAATTTTGTACACAGTCAAATCGATTTTGAACTTTTACCTATAATTAGGGCTGCAACTATTATTGATAGTTTTTGACAAAAGTCATTAATAGATATAGTGTTGCCGTACAGTTTTCCAACAGAGAGGCATTTTACATGAATATAATCTTTGCTGAGAGTCGCGCATGTGCAATAGCGTCCGTCTTAAATGGTAGAAATGGCAGCGACGATGGCTAAAATGCCGCTAAACTTCACAAGTTTAGCTGCATTTTAGCCTGGATTCAGCAAATAAAAAGACTACTTGCAAAGTTTGCAAAATAGACCTAGCGTATCCTTGAGGTTAATCGGCGACGCACAAACATTGAACAAGCACGTCGGACAGGTGAATGAAACAGAATCTGACTCGCCTCTGAAAAATTCAAGTAACATGTGTTTTATTTACTGTTTCACTGATACTAATGAGCATGTTGTTGGTCTAAAGTGATACAAATAATTACTTGATTTTAATTTAGCATTTATTTGCCTGCCCCTAAAATCTGATAGAGGTTTATTTAGGGATTTGAAGTCTCTACTGAGTACGGTTCCTAATTGGTTTTATAGATTTGTATTAAAATTTTGTATGAAAGCGGAGTATGTTTAATAAAATGTACTCATTTTCTTGTGTTTATGATATTTTGCCACAATCAAATCAAAATGCTAAAATTAAGAAGAAGAATCAGACAATTCCGAAAAATTGTTTCAATTGTCAGTGACTGCAAAACTATTTAAATAGTCATTAACTGCAGCCTGACCAATGAAACATTCCCGTTGCTAATGCACATGTTGAAAACTAAGCAAAATTTTTATCAATGGGTCTCCTTTCCAATGTGCTCTCGTTTGGGCCCATCGCTGGCATGAGAAAAAAAGAAACACTGGAGGCCATACGGACGCTTCATCGAAATTGAAAGGCATACGAAAGTGCATAACCATGCACCCCTACTTTGCTTTGATCGGGGATGAGGCACAGGGTACTGCTAAAGTTCAAGGAAAACTTTTCATAATACAGTGCTTTGCAAATGTTTGAAACACAAAAATCAAAATAAGCTATCAGACCTTGCATGGTTAAACTTCTATTTATTATTTACAAATGTTTGCAAGTCAAAGACTGATTGAATGTGAGCACATATAATTGCAAGGTATTCCACGGGATACTGTTCTCTGGATTTCCTTTAATTTATTGAGGGAGACTCTTCATAATGTGTTCGTTTCAACATATTCACATTGTAGTCATTGTGGGGAACACATACACGACTGTCTCAAGAAATTATAATATTGTGATAAAGATCTTTATTTTCTTTAATACAATTTTTAAAAACTAAGCTGTGATACATTCTGGATCCATTACAAATCAACTGAATTATTCCAAGTCTTTTTCATTTCAGTGTAGCTGATTATGGCTTAAGGGACACTGTGTTTTATTTAGATCATTGTTTTTCAACCAGTCTGCCATGAGATATTGTCAGGTGTACGGTGAAATTATCCAATGTGTGTGCCTGTGTGGTCTAGCGCCCGGCAGAGTAATCCTGCAGTACTCTTCCATACTATAAGCGACAATAGCAGCACCGGGTAGCTAATTGCCTTGTGTTTGAAGACGAGCAAATTAGTGACGCAAGGATACAGCAACAGGTGGATAGCAGGACAACGGTGATAGGGATGGATATGTTTTTGAAGAGGAAAAATGCAGACTCTGAACTGGATAAAATACTTATTTCTTTGTGTTTATTTAACTCCTATACAATATGTACAAAATAAATCGTCACTTTTAGTGTTAAAAACACTTATATTGTTAATTTAAGCTTTTTTTCCACATTCCCCGGGATTTTCTTCAAAGATAGAAATGTGCATTGGCTTAAAAATGTTGAAAAACTCTGATTTAGGGCACCCTAGGGGTGAAAATAAAAAACATTAAAACAAGATTAATCATTTGAGTAAGTGGAAACAAATTAACGATCATATACATGTGCATTTTACGGAATATGTGTAGGTCAAACAACTTTATTTTAAATGAGCCTCACCTACAGGGAGTTGACTAAATTGCTCGACATCTTGCTGCTTTTGGTAAAAAAAGAAAACCTCACAAAAGGCTGTGCAAAAGATTAAGAAAATAATGCAGTTTCTTTATTGTTCTTTAAAGTTAAAGCACTCGCTCCTCGGTTGCACTACACAAAACAGCAACATAAAGTGGTCAAATATTACAGTGTCCCTTTAAAGCCAACTAGTATACTTTTTCAATAATATTTCAATAATTTGAAATTGTTTTGAGTATTTGCCACCAATCACCAATATTGAAACAATAAGACTTATAAAATATTACAGTAAATTTGTAATGAAAGTATGTAGAATGTATGTTTATCACAATATTCTCATTTTCTGAGAAAGTCCTGTACACTGGAACAAGCATGTGAACACAATGTACAGAGTACAAAACATTCATCAAACAAAAATGCCCTAAAATTTTATATTTGAAGGTCAGCTGTATGGAGTTTGCCACTCACAGTTACTAAAATCACTTTCTTAAAAAAACTGAATAAAGTAGTTTACCATGTTCTACTCTTTATCCTGGCAGCGACAGACAGTGCAGAAGAAGTCTATATAATCCTAGGATCAGACCCATGTTTGTGACACAGAGGTTCATTAATAGATTCTCAGCTGACTGCATTCAAAAGAAACACCATTAGCTTGTTCGAGGCAATCTACTTGGCTGATTCAGTTTAAACAGCACATGTATTTAGAGACCCTTTTCAAAGTAGCTTGCTGGACCCGTTTGGTCGTCAAACTGACCAGATACTGAGAGGATTTCACAAATATGACTCAGAGGTCTGATTTCTTGATGTATTACAATTCCCAAAAACATATTAAGGTATAAGACAGCCTATAAATAGAAAAGTACAAATAGATTTGTGTTTGCCGTAGGGAAAGTATTTCCCCCGTTACATTTATATCCCCTTAGCAGAATGGTTGCTCCTCTTCAAAAATCCATTGGCGTTCACGTTACTAGTAAAAAGGGTATTATTCAAAATAAAATGAATTAATAAATGAATTAAAAATAGTTCTTTCTAGTGAAACATTAACTTTAAATACTCATGGAAAATTATTGTCTCCTGTAATGCGGCTACAAACTGAAACACAAACCTACAATTTTAAAAACTGTTGGGAAGTCAGTTTAAATTACAGAGAAACAGAACTCCCCAACTGATCATTCTGCAAATACACACAAACCAGGAGAAAAAAAAAATCACAACCCTTTTCGTCAACGAGGACTAGTGCAAGTTTCTCACCTCAAAACAAGACCAATCCTAAGCACACCAATTAAAGCCTACAAAATGTTTCCTTTTCAAGTAGCCCCTTAAGTAAATAAATAGCATCTAAGCAAAGCAGATCGGCTTGATCGGCAATAATTTTGCTCCCCCGCGCTTGCACATGCCAGGGGTCTCACCTCAGGGAGTAGGTATAGCCGGTGTTCTCTGGAGCACACTGTGGCGGCGTGTATGTGTGCAGTTGGGAAAAATCCATGGTCATTCTTCTTTGTTTAGACTGCAAGAGTCAGGATGCAAGCGATAGATAGGGTCAGCCCATGCTGACTTGGTGCAGGGAGATTAGTACAAACTCGCGTCCATATAAACACGCACACACACTAATACACTGTCATGTTCAGCCTGTCTCTTTGTTTCAACTCAATAATTTACAAACGCCGGAGATTGCGGAAGCTACAAAATGAAGTTGAGAACAATTTACCCTATTGCCCTTTCGTGTGTTCAACGGTGTATGGAAAAACAGATCAAGTAGGCCTGACACATCGTAGACCGAGCAGAAACAACAAGAGGTTTGTGTGATTGTGCCGGTCCTAACCTCTTCCCGCATGTTGGCGCTGGCTGCCCCGTTGACCGATATCAATAAAAGTAAACGTCCCCTCTGGTAGTGTCTGACAAGCAAGTAAAGAGATCCTTACTCCTGCAGCCGTCCCGAGCTGAAGCTTCTACTCGTGTGAGCTCAGCACTCAGGCAAGAGTTGTTATGAAACCAAGGGGTGTGGCTGAGTGTTGTTGTTTTTTTTTTTTTTTTAGTTAAAAGGGCGGGAAAACATTACTAGATAGATAGATAGATAGATAGATAGATACTTTGTTCATCCCCGAAGGGAAATTCACATTTCCAGCAGCATCCCTGAGCTGAGAACAATCATCGAAGCCAGATGAATTGCTCTTCCATGAATGTTATCTGCATACATAGGCTAAAAAACTATATACATTGTCTAAGGGACAATTAGGTTTCAATCGTGAATAAGCAGACAAAATCAAAGGGTGTTTTCACCCTGGACTCTGACTGATTCCATAGCCTGCTGTGGTACACTGTAAAATTAAATATTTTTATGGTGAAAAAAACAGTCACCTACTGCTCAAATTGAATGTATTGGCCTAAACATGCACTCGTTTCATCAGAAAAAGCAGTTAATGTTAAGTCTGGGGAATATTTTGGTCCCTTGTGATATACCTACATTCTGCATACCTGTCCATGTACCATATTTTCACAACCATAAGGCGAATATAAATCCCTCAGATTTCTTTCGAATTGTGCCGCACGCCGTATTGCACAGAGGGCCTTGTGTGTGATGTAAAACGGGGGACGTAGCTGAGGACATCATAAGGCCGCTAAAGGGTGAGTTGTGGGTGTGTATATATGGCTAGGTTCACACTGCAAAGCATAGTGCTCATTTCCAACTTTTGGTTGAAATTAAACGTTTTTGTGAAATCATTCCCATTTCAGACTAAATGTGATCTTCTGTGACTTCTATGCGTCCCATGTGCACAATGGAGGACAAGTGACGTCACACGCAATACTCCCATTGTTTGTGGAATTACTCATGGATGCTAACGCCATAGCATATCTAGCAATTTGAAAATCATTCTGCTACTGGAGGCTGAACAGAGTTGTCCCTCCCGAATATCGATTAAATCCCAAACATCACTTTCCCTTCATCTAATACTTAATGTTGTCAGGCGGCCGCAGCAGAAGGCACCCAAGCCAAATAACCATGTGTTCATTATGTAAGTATTAAATACAGAAGCATAAATAGCTATGGAGACTGCATCTTTTAACACGGTGTTCTCTATGGTCATGAAAATACGGTATACATTTTCCCCGTTTTATACATTTTATGATCATTACAAATTGTGCACGATGTATAAAAACTATTGTACGGGATTTTTCTTTTCGTTAATATAATGCTACATATAATAAGACACTACATTTTACTACAGGTAGGGAAAGAACTAAAAATGATGCTGACAGAATTGTTTGAGTTGTTTTTTGCGTGACAAAACTATTTTAGTTGGTCATATTGTTTGTGACTGTTCAAATTTTTGAGCAACACTAGTAAAAACAAGCTTCTTCACAGCGGCACAATAAAAGATTACTAATATTATTTTACTTATATTTTCATTTTGTGCATCTATATATGTAAACAAACAGATGGCGGAATCTTACCTAAAGTTCCACCCTTAGACTCGGACTCAGATGAAAATTCTTTGAAATCTGGAACATTTAGCTTAACGGGATAAAGATTCTTAATTGACAAGAGTTCTATTTTGTAGCCGTTATAACGTCTCATAATGTGACTAACCAATGATATAAAAAATAATCATGATGGTACGTCTATCTATGGGATTGCAACAAAAAAAAAGCCCAGCTCCCTCGTTGCTGACCATGAAAACAGCAAATACGGACACCAACAAGAGACAGGCTGAATAGTGCACACTTTCTCTCTGGGGAATACACATCTCCTGGCAAATGTGTTGAACATAAACGTAAAGAACACCGACACGCTGTCAAGTGTTTTGTGTCAACTCTGAACGTCATCTTTGCTCGCCTCCTTCACGCCAAATAGCCGAAAACAACGACAGGTAGCCATCAGCTGCACACAGCGACATGGTGGTCGCTTGGCCGGTGACATTCCCGCCGTGCTAAATTTAGATGCGTTTGTTTTTTACACCGGGAGCAGCTACTTGTGCAACCTGCAGTGTAATTTCAAGACGAGATTTTGACGTTCAGTTCAGGGCCAAGGATTGTGTTGGTTTCGCACGTCATCGAGCCGTAACTTGCCCGTATGCAGCGAATCCATGTACGCTTCGGTCATCGTGGTCATCCTACAGCGATCCCCGAATGGACAAAATCCACTGTTGCCCGTTGATACGTCAGATTTCATTCGGCGGCATTCTCGGGGCTCCAAAAGAGAAATCGAAGCGTCCTGGGGAGTGAATGCAACGACCTTCTGCTCTTGGAAGCAAACGAAAGTTTTATACTGGGGCGTACGAGTGAGCGAGTGTGTTTTGTTGTTTCCAAAATGGCTTCCCGGGCGGACAAAGCCACAAGGATCGCTGCTGTGATTGTGCTGGGTGGTTCCTCCCACTCGACTCGCCCGCTTCAAACCCATTGGACCAGGCTGACAGCTGCGGCGCTGCCTTCGCTTGCCCGCCTTCAGTTTAGTAATGGGAATCCAGGCTCTTTTTAGACAACTGGCTTATTCGGCTCGGCTCACTAGAAAAGAGCCGAATCTCTCGAATCCAAACGATTCTACAGATTTTCATACCTGTCAACCTGTACGTTTTTGCCGTACAAAGTAAGTTTATTATGCATTATGAGACGTGGACGACGTACAAGAAAATCTGTGCAGAAAAACGCACATTTGTCAATAATGGGTACCATCCGGTATACACAGACTATCACGAAACGGCATATCAATCAAGTCCCCTATAGTAGCCTCTATCTCGATATTGTTTTTTTCCGATGCAAACGAAGCGAGCGGTTTGATGCTACTGTGCGCATGCGTCTGCTGCCTGGGAATTTTCCATCATGCATCATTCCGTGGTAGTTGTGTAGTGAAAGGAAGTCAGTCTCCATTTAGAGAACCGGCTTTTTCGGCTCAACTCGTTAAAGACAGCCGGCTCTCAAACGGCTCAGTTGCTTTGATGCTTTATATTACGAATCGTAAATGGTCTGCATTTATATAGCGCTTTTCAAGTCAATGAAGACCTCCCAAAGCACTTTACAATGTGCTTCACACTTACCCATTCACACACACACTCATACATCAATAGCGGCCATGCAGCCATGCAAGGCTCCGACCTGCTCATTGGGGGCATTAGGGGTTCAGTGTACGAATTATTATGTTGTATAAAGAAGTTAAGAAAAAAAGGAAGTATAAAAGGAGAAAATGAAAAAAGACAGGTTTGTGGTTATCCCTTTAATGAATATATTACCAACAATAATTTAATGTAGTGAATTAATAATTTGAATAAGAAAATTCTACTTAATTATAGTTGCATGTATTATTTCCTTCTACAGTGAACGTCCAAGCTACTTAATTTTTGAACTTTTCATAATAAACCTTATTAATGTCGAGCAACTCAGTATCTCACAACAAAATGTTAATTAACAATATGTATGATAAAACGAAACACATGTACAATACAACATGTTAAACTACATAAACACGTTTGAAAAAATATGGTGTAAGATTATTTTGTTAGGGAAAATACAAAATTTTGTTAAGGGCATGGAGCCGTGGAGGTTGACAGGTATGGATTTTGTTGTAGTTTCTGATTATATATAACCAATAATAATGTACCATTATGCTTGTTTTGAAAATGCACTAAGCTACTTTATTATGATAACCTTTAATGTTTCAATATACAGTGAACCTTTATCTCAATCAAATGTTTTAAGCAACAGTACAGATAAAACACCACTCATATTGACCAGTCCTAAGCGCTTTTGTGAGAGATTAAGAGAGAAAGGAGGGAAGAGGGAGAATGAGTGAGAGAATGAAAGGGAAAAGAAAGACATTGTATAGCCCTTAATCACAAAAAGTCTCAAAGGGCTGCACAGATCAAAGACTATTGCAAACTATTATTACAGACTATTATGACACCATGCCCTCATCTAAAACCTACATGAGGGAAAATAATACACATATTATCATATTATCAACATAAAATATGGTTATTCATATGCTATAGAATGGAAGTGCATTTTAAGCTTAGAGAAAAGGAGTGAAGTGCAGCACGGCGGCACATTGGTTAACGTGTGTGCGGCAAAGTTTTGAGATCATTAAGATCGAACCTCCTGTGTGGAGTTTGCATGTTCTCTCCGTGCTTGCGTGGGTGTCCTCCGGGCACTCCGGTTTCCTTCTACATTCCAAAAACATGACTGTTAGGTTAATTGGCCGGTCCAAATTATCCCTAGGTGTGAATGAGCGAACGAATAGTCTGTCCCTGTGTGCCCAGCCACTGGCCGGCAACTAGTTAAGGGTGTCCCCTGCCCACTGCCCAAAGATAGCTGGGGTGGGCTCCAGCACGCCCACGACACTACTGGGGATAAGCGGTGCAGATAATGGATGGAAAAGTAGTGAAAGGGGAAACAGAGAAAGACAAATATGTTGAGAAATCAAGAGAGAGATAGTGAAAAAGAGACTGAGTGACTGAGAAAAGTAGAGAAAGCTAGAGGGATTTATAGAAAAACCACGATGTAAATAGAAAGCAGGGGAAAGAGAAAAAGCAGGCGAAGAAGTACGAGGATAAGGGTGAAGAAAAAGAGAGAATGTCAGAAAGAAGGAAAAAAAGAGGATGGAAAGAAAAGGGAGAGAGAAAGAATGAGAGCGAGCGCTTCATCGGGCAACTTAAAGAGTTGGCCTGCAAAGCCGTGTCGTTCGCGAACGGCTCATCTCAACTACAGTTACACTTGCAGCATTCATAGGAGCGAGTAGCATTCGGTTACAGCAGAAGCAGCTTTCAATCACATTTGAATCAACTGGGAAAAACAATCTTTCCATTGTGACTTGTCATCTTCTGCACCCAGTGCCCAAACCTTTACCAACAAATGGACGAAGGGCTTGACTACCATTCATCCCAGCAGTGTAAAAGTCCCAAGAAGGCCAGTATCCTTTGGAGCAAACTTGCCATGGCAATATTCAACATTTTCATCAAACAATTTAAAGTGGCACCGTGACCATTAGATGTAGGTGTTATGTATAGTCTTTAGTGCAATCAAAAACAATTGCTGCAAAGCATTAGGAATAAAAACTACAGAGACTCAAAGGGAACAAACTGCATCAACTTTCATGCAATTTTTTTCTACCTGCCCTTCCAAAAGGTCCGTATTTTATGAGGGTACCTGTAGCCAAAAGAGTGTGTAGAATAATATCGGCTCCTTTAAGTCACACGTGTCAAACTCTTGGGTCGCAGGCCAAACGCGGCCCGCCACATCATTTTATCTGGCGCGCAAAAAAACGAATGGTCAAAAGAGTGCTTTGACCAAAAACTAAATTCCCGGCAACGCCCGTTGACTACGATATTCGAAAAGTGACGGCTGAACTCCACACCAGTACTTTCATATCAATGTCAATGAGTGGAATAGAGAAATAAATGATCCTAAAAATGTCCAAGATTTTGTTTTACAGCGATACCGCTACATACAGTACGAGATTAATTTCTTCTCACATACTGCTCGTATCTAGAATTGCTTACATGTCGAGCGAATTTTCTTGATACAAAGAACTGAAAACTAAATTCATTCCCGTCCTCCCAAAATCATTCAAGTTAGACCAATACAGTAATAAAACACAACTTTCTGATCACTAAAATCAAATTCTAATAGTAGTTGAACATAAAAATACAGTAATAAGATGATGATAAAATTACTGTAAAAGTCCAGCCTCTGGTGGTAATGTCTGGGACATTCTCGTAACCTGGATTTGCTCTCGTCTGTCAGGCAAAATTTTTGTCTGGAAGACATCTTGTATCTCTGATTTCTTGTAGCTCGTATGTAGAGACATTTCATTTATAACATTATATATGTGAAGTGATATTTTTTCAAGGCAGTTGTAATGTTTGTGACTTGAATGTTTTCTTTAATTGCTCTTGATGTTACCGGCCTGTTGAAATCCAATTTTTCTCTTGACCCTTTACAACTTGTAAGACTGGCTTTGTCACAATATAGCATCTTAGCAGCAGTGTCTGACACTGTACAACATATATTTGCATTTTGCAGTAAAAAATGTTACGATTGACCTGTAAGAGCTTTGTTTTTCCTCAAATCGCACCAAATAAAAACTTCCCACTTGGAAATATAAAAAGATACAAATCGATACCTATTACATTGTATTGCATCCAAACAATTGGAAATATTATGGAATCCCCTTTTCTTGAGACATTTAAACCTCTAATAGGCATACCTATGATCATAAAAAGAGACAGAAAGAGAGGCTTGGTTAAAGAAAAAAAAAAAAAAAACGACTATGTTGGCGGGGAGGGGGATTTGAAACTTTGTTACTCACTGATGCCTTCCCATAACTTGAAGCCACGATAGCAGCCTAAAGCAGCTTGTTTGTGATGAGCGTGCAAGTACATGCTTTTCTTAGACACGCTCAACTTAACTGTTTTTTTTTTCTTCATATTTTGGGAAGTTGGGGTTGACGTTTGGACTTTACTAGAAGCAGACATTTTCTTACTATCTCAATTTTTGTGCCTCACTGACAAATATATATTTTTAAAAAACTGAAGGGGAGAGCATGGAGTCACCCTCCAGGATCTCTCCCCCCAGCCCATCTTACGCAAACCAAATGTGTTTCGCCCCAAACAGCTCTGATAAAAGGTAAAATAAAAGCAGACGAGCACAATGGGAAATAAAGCACGAGGGCTTTTTGAACTCAGTTGGGCATAGTTGACACAGAAAAAATATTAAACCATCAAATTTTTAAGAAAACCTCAAACGACGCACCCCACGTTTAATGTCTAAAAAATAGAATACATTTTAGAAGAATAGCTGAAAACTTAAGTCTGGACTATTTTGCGTGCGCGTAACCGCGTG
The DNA here is from genome assembly GCF_059441175.1 of Urocampus carinirostris. Lineage (NCBI taxonomy): Eukaryota > Metazoa > Chordata > Actinopteri > Syngnathiformes > Syngnathidae > Urocampus > Urocampus carinirostris. The sequence continues at coordinate 15,074,003 of NC_142349.1, read as the reverse complement.
TATAAGGGAGCAGACTGGAAATAGCTTCTTCGAGTGTGACGTCAGAGAAAAGCCGAACCGCGCGTTTGCCTTCCTGGTCAAAGATGAAGGAAGCAAGATAGTTCACAGCCCACGTTTCTGTCATTTCGTAGGCTCTCGGGCCATCTATAGCACACATGGCCATTTTTCCAAAGTCAACTCAAATTAATAAATCAAAACTTTTGTCGCATATGTTCACACATTATACAGTCAAGAAATTCAAGGCAAACGAAGGCGGAAATGATCCCAACAGTAGATACTCGCCTGTCTTTGATCAAAGCCCTCAAACAGAACTAATAATCAACAACGTTAAGTAACAAGCTAAAAATGCAAACTTGAAACGCGAAAACTTGAACGCGTAGGTTAGTCTATTTCAAACAGACATAATCGAGAACTCACACTGCGACTTACTCCAAGTGCAAGCTGATAATTCCACTTATCCCTGTATTCCGAGTTTGGTCCAAGTCTGGTTAAAGTTACTTGGGGAAACTTCTCTTTGAGGAAGACTTGCCTTTTACGAGTCGGAGAATCGTGTGTAACGTTCGCTTGTCACGCACGCACCCACATTTTCCGTTCGAACAGAAAAACGGCGGTCACGCGCATGGCACGGTGAATCAAGACCAAAACAGCAAAAGCGCGATAGCGCTACTTACTGGTAGCCGCCGGGGTGACAACAACAAACGACGATAAAGCGCCTGTTCTCAACTGCTCTGACTTGAGGACCCACTTTCCTACCTTAATCACAAGCCGCGACCCAAAATGAAGGGGGGTCGTCATTCCTTTTCTCGAACGGATTGAAGGAAAATGTTGTTCGGTAAATCGGACACAGTAAAACCCAACAATTGATAGCCAATAAATTCAAAACGAATAAAAAAATATTCCCTTTAACGCTCAATCAGTTGTATTTTGAATGAATTTCTCAAAACTTCACTTCAGTATTTTTGGTCAATTTAACAGACTCAACATGCCCTCCATCCATCCATCCTTTTCCGTTTCTCTGGGTTCAGGAAGCTGGGGCAGCAGTCTCAGTAGGGAAGCCCAGACCTCCCTATCCGCAGCCACTTCATCCAGCTCATCCGACGGGATTCCGAGGCGTTCCAAGTCCAGCCGAGAGACATAGTCTCTACAGCATGTCTTGAGTCGTCCCGGGGGCCTCCTGCCTGTGGGACATGCTCAGAACACCTACCTGGGGAGGTGCCCAGGAGCCATACTTAGCAAATGCCTAAGCCACCTCAACTGGCTCCTCTCAATGTGGAGGAGCAGCGGCTCTACAGTACCTCCGGGAACGGTGCATTCGCAATGATTGCAGCAAGGCTTTAGGGCTAGGACCTTAGCTTGGCCTTTTGGCTGAGAGTAAGTGTCCCGGCTCCTAGGCTTTGGAGCGTATTATGAACTGACCGATAACGGATAATGGATAATGAATAACGAAAATAGATCAATAACCCTTAAAAACCCCAACCCCACTAAAAGACTTAACAGGTAAACGAGAAAGATAGAGGAGAAAGAAGGAAAGAGAGCAAGAAAGAAAGCAAGACCCTGCACAAAACACACTGAATTGTAAATGGTCTGCATTGATATAAGATCTTGATATGTGTAAATTGATATGTACGTTCGTATGTCTGACAGTAGATAGCGCTATGATACCAGTATGGACACAAAACAAAGTCATGTTCCGTGCTGGGAGACGTTTCAGCCCCATGCAACCACCCTGATCCGACAAATTACTGTCATTGACATCATGCTACAATATTCTGGAAGTTTTTTATTCCAAAAAATTACAAATACACCTCTTTCTTACGTACTTATAAAACGGAAATGTGTTAAGCAGTTGTGCCCTGCTTCCTGGATTGCCTCAACGCACCGCCGTTGGGGGAGGTTCGCCTGCACTTTGCTCCACTTGTCAGTCATGATTCCCCGCCCCACTTAACTCAACTAACATCCTGGCCTCACTAGAAAACAAATAAAACTGAAACTGGAAGAAAGAAATCCGAAAGTTTAGATTTAAAAGAGGTAACGAGTTTACGAGTTTTGAATCCGAATATATATATATATATATATATATATATATATATATATATATATATATATATATATATATATATATATATATATATATATATAAACGTGAAAAATGAAAATGAGTACAGTGGAACCTCGGTTCTCGACCATAATCCGTTCCAGAACCCTGTTCGAAAACCGATTTGGTCGATCACCGAAAATCGTTTTTGCCATTACAGTATTTTAATCCGTTCCAAATCCTTGAAGGCTTACCATGAACGTAAACATGAAGCTAACCCAGGCTAATCGTACGTTCGCGTTAGTGTAATCTTCCGTACGAAAGATTACGCTAACATGAACGTGTAAAAATAAAAAAAATCAGGTAGTTTACACGTCATTTAGCACCGGGGTCTCCACAACAAGTTGTGAGCGGTTAAAGGATAAAGAAAAGATTTATGAATAGGATTTCTTACCTTTGTGGTGGTCTGCAGAAGCCATGCTTTATTCCCTCGAAAGAAGGGAAACTTGCACATCTTCTTCATATTTTGCTATTATTTCTTTCTTAAATGCAATAGTTGTACGCACTACTCTTCTTTTTTCACCTGTAGCAACTTTGCTGCTTGCACCAACCTTCTTCCGAGGCATAATTAGGGGTTAAAACACTCCGTTCACTGATGTTAAAAACGAAAGCAAAAAGAAGTGCGCGGTCATGTGACAACAGTTCTTCACGAGGGGTGGGGGCAATCTACACCCGTACGCCGTTCAGCTTCGCCCCTAGCGTAGCGGCGTTCGAACTCCGATTTTTTGAACGAAAAGCGAAGCAAGAATTTTTCGAAATTTTTGGTCGAGAACCGATTTGTTCGAACTGAGAGGCGTTCGAAAACCGAGGTTCAACTGTAGTTTACTCCAAATAATTCCCAAAGTCATTAAAACGGGCTCAGAGTTACAAATCTTCCATATATGGCTCAGCATCAGAAAACTGCTTAACTTATATTCCACAAAAACAATATTAATTTGAATGCAATGTTTGAAGTAGACAGTCGTTGTGAAGACATAACGGAAGTATAATTCTATTTTCACCATGTCCTTGGCTAGGCGGTACGGCTGTTGGATGGTTAGTGCTTAGTACCACAAAGCGGCAGTGCAGGGTTCAATTCTAGCTATCTCAGCCTCCCTGTGTTGTGTTTGCATTTTCTCAGATCACCCATTGTACTGTCACTTCTGCCTGTTCCCCTCAGGCTGCAGGCACAGAACTCTGAGGTGGAAGCGAGTACTCTTCGGTAAAAGCGTTGTCGCTTCTGCTGCTATTTGTAATCTCCTTATCCAGCCATATGCACGTGTGATGTCCTGTGTCATGTTTGTATTTGTCTAGCACCCCCCTTTGACAGCTAAATTGGGTACTGCGGCCCCCAACCACCTACCACTCCAAGCAGCAAAATCCGATCTCCTATCAGCCTGGCAACGGCGTATCATTTTGCTTGTTGTCTCTAAGATTACTTTGTGTTTTTGCAAAGGAATTTAGTATCTACCCTTCACCATATTTGGCTATTTTGGTCATAATACTACAGCGGTACCGATTACATTTGGCTAATGAAGACAATTCCGATTTTTACAATCCTACTGCCAGTAAGTGCAGTGAATTGTTTGAAGGTAAATCATCCTGGAAATTTCAAATGTCAAAATCAAGTCAGGATGATGCATTCAACAGCCGCACGTGTTATACTCACATAAAAAAACATTTAATTGTCTCTTCAGGCTTTTTTTAGACTTGGTTAAATCAAGAAAAAAACATTTACATTACATTTTGAATATCAATATGAAACTTGAGTCACTTTATTCTAAACTCTGTCCAGAATTTCAGTGAAGATCTCTGAATGATTCAATGTTGATCTAAATGATTAATGATGATAAATGGAATTCACCTGTGTGTAATCAAGTCTCTGTATAAATGCACCTGCACTGTGATAGTCTCAGAAGTCTGTTTAAAGCGCAAAGAGCATTATGAAGAATGAGGAACACACCAGGCAGGTCAGAGATACTGTTGTGGACAAGTTTAAAACTGGATTTGTATACAAAAAGATTTCCCAAGCTTTAAATATCCCAAGGAGCACTGTGCAAGCAATAATATTGAAATGGAAGCAGTATATGTAAATCTACCAAGATCGGGCCGTCCACCTAAACTCTCAGCTCATACGAGGAGAAAACCGATCAGAGATGCAGCCAAGAGGCCCATGATCACGCTGGATGAACTGCACAGGTCTACAGCTGAGGTGGGAGAATCTGTCCATAGGACAACAATCAGTCGCATACTGCAAAAATCTGGCCTTTATGGAAGAATGGCAAGAAGGAAGCCATTTCTTCAAGTCATCCATAAAAAAGTGTTCTTTAAAGTTTGCCACAAGCCACCTGGGAGACACACCAAACATTTGGAAGAAGGTGCTCTGGTTAGATGAGACCAAATTCTAACTTTTTGGCCACAATGCAAGACGTTATGTTTGCCGTAAAAGCAGCAAAGCTCATTATCCTCGACACACCATCACCACAGTCAAACATGGTGGTGGCAGCATCATGGTTTGGACCTGCTTTTCTTCAGCAGGGACAGGGAAGATGGTTAAAATTGATGGGAAGATAGATGGAGCAAAATACAGGACCCTCCTGGAAGAAAACCTGATGGAGTCCGCATAAGACCTGAGACTGGGACGGAGATTTGTCTTCCAACAAGAGAATAATCCAAAACATAAAGCAAAAGATACAAATGGAATGGTTCACCAAAAACATCGAGGGGTTAGAATGGCCAAATCAAAGTCCAGACCTCAATCCAATGGAGAATCTGTGGAAAGAACTGAAAACTGCTGTTCACAAACACTTTCCATCCAACCTCACTCAGCTCGAGCTGTTTTGCAAAGAGGAATGGGCAAAAATATCAGTTTCTCGATGTGCAAAACTGATAGAGACATACCCCGAGCGACTTGCAGCTGTAATCGCAGCAAAAGGTGGCGCTACAAAGTATTAACTCAATGGGGCTGAATAATGTTGCACACCCAGTTTTTCGTTTTCTATTTGTTAAAAAAGTTTAAAATATCCAATAAAGTGTGTTCCACTTCATGATTGTGTCCCACTTCTTGTTGATTCTGCACAAGAAATTACAGTTTTATATCTTTACTTTAAAGTCTGAAATGTGGCAAAAGGTCACGAAGTTCAAGGGGGGCCAAATAGTTTTGCAAGCCACTGTATAGAGTGGTCTCAAGCGCCCTTTAGTATTAAACCTGTTAATTGTTTTTAAGTGGAAGTGAAAGCAACAGAAACGCGGAGACTGTGAAGAAGTACAGAAGCAACACTCAATCGCTCGTGAAAATCCTTTAGACCATTATTGTCCGTAGAATGGATCGTTTTGTGAAGAGTTTTTTTTTTTAATCGTAAAATTTTGTACATAATGACGTACTTTCAGGTGGATGTTATTATCTTGTGTTAGCTTAGCTCAGCATTTCTTTGTACTTTTGTTTTAGATTTACGATGACCTTCATCATTTCATTAAGGGATCCCAGTATTGGTCGGGTCATTGCCTGACTGAACAGCAGTGAAAAGCCAAGAAATATGGTTATTCTGGACATCGTTCACCAGCTGTCTAGTTTGGCAACTTTGAAACTTTGAAGCGAGGACACATAATTATAGTCAGGATGATTATATTGAAAAATCATTGAAATGGTAACATCGTGAAAATTTAAAAGACGTACAATACAATCAGAGTCTTTGGTCACTTTGGACCAAGCACCGGTGGCAGTCTGACCCCAGAGGGATCCGATGTCAGCTTGCTTTGTATGCCCAATTTGCCGTACAAACTTTGGATAGTCTGCAAGAAGGGCAGTATCAATTTGAGGTCGACCAATCGGGAACGACTGAATGTGTATACATATGAAGCCTACTCAGATAATACGAAAAACCAATGAAAAACAATTTAAAGAACCCCCCCAAATAATGGTAAATGGTCTGGATTTATATAGTGCTTTTTAAGCCACCGAAAACCTACCAAAGCGCTTTATAATGTGCTTCACACTTACCCATTGCCACACACACTCACACACCGCTAGCCAGAAGCAGTCATGCAAGATGCCTACCTGCCTGTGGGGGACATTAGGTGATCAGTGTCTTGCCCAAAGACAATTTGACATTGAACTTGGAGGAGCCGGGGAATCGAACCTGTGACCAATGCAAAATTCTAAGTAAAGGTATATTCTATATTCTAAGTAAAGGTATATATCAATGTCAAACTATTACAGATAAATAATGATTATCTTTCACAATCGATTAAATGTTTAGAGTGTAAAGTAATAAATTGGATGGGTCTTAATGCCTAAAAATGAAACCTAAACATTCTAATCAATTCTAATTCCTTCAAACTAATCACAACTGTAAATTAACCAATAGGAAGTGTGGCAGAGTAAGAATCACTTGAGTCAGGGGGGGGGGGGTTATATAACATATTTGGGTTTATTTTTCCAAAATCACAAATATATTTCTGATCGCAAAACGTAAATCAACAGTTGTGTTAGGGCTGTTTATTTAAAAATATGTAGATTTACATTTTTTGACTTCCATGTCCCTCACACTTTGCAGAACACTGCCTGCCAGCAGACCCACTCTTGACGAGCACTGCTAACTTTGGTAATGCTAACACCAGAGACGTGAGGTAGATATTTTCCGTTTTCCCTGACTAACTCAATCTACGTTCTAAGTATGTCATCAAACCGTATGCGTTGTCTTTTGTGTCTGCTTTTTTTGTCCCGACTGTCTAGCATTGACCAACTATAAGCGCACTGAGTGTCAACAAAGTGAATTTGACCACCTTCAAGGTTAGTTGGCAGTCTAACATTTGTGGGGTGCGCTCTTGAGAAATGCCAAAGTTGAAAGACAGAAGGGTTTACAACACAAAATTTGATCAACTGCAAACGTAATGAACCTCTTTTCCATTAGATTAAAAGCTTCTCCTCAGTTGCGTCTAACTGCACACAGCCGATGAGGCATTGGATGGAGAGTAAAGCCCACCAAGGGCTTCAAATCCAACTCATTCTCAGATACGCCAGGTGGAGGAGTGAAGCGGAAGCGCTGGATGAGAGACGCAAAGAAGAGGAAGAGCTCCATCCGAGCCAAACCTTCACCCAAGCAAGCCCTGCGGCCTGCAAGGACCACGTGCATTAAATGGCTTCCACAATTCCAGAGTGTATGGTGAGGATACCTGCAGAGAAGGGAAGAAAGCCGTCCCTCTTAACAAAGTTGCCGTCGTCATCCAGGAAGTGGGATGGGTTGAAGGTGTTAGGCATCTCCCATTCACTCTCATCATAGAGGACTGACGTCAGTAGGGGGAGAATGGTGGTCCTCTTTGGGAAACACATTTCAACATGCCACTGTGACTTTACATGTAGCTTTCACACATCTGGGAGAAAAACCTAGCCCAGATGTACCCAAAATACAACCTGTTAAAGGAGGCAGAGCAAAGGTCTGAACTCAAACTAATAAAGTGTTCATGTCTCTTTCTCAAAACAAATTCAGAAATGTGACTGACAGACAGAAAACTCGAAACAAGAACACCTTTTGGATGAAGTAACCCCCAAAGGTGATGTCCCGGCTTGTTTGGTGAAGGATGGCCATGGGGAGGATGTTGGACATCCTCTGCGTTTCATGAATGACAGCGTTCATGTAAGGCATTTTTTTGCGGTCGTCCGTCTGAACCTGTCTGTGTCCGACTTCCATACTCAGCTCTTCGTAGACTTGATCTATTGGACAGATGATTCAAACATTAGATTCACAATAATTGTCAAGAAGTACAACAAAACCTCATTTGAAACATCCATTCATCCAATAATTAAAAGAAAATACAAAATCTACAGAACAAATATCCCGAATAAATATCTGTAAATTACACCAAACCCCAATGTAAAGATTAAAAGTGCAGACATGGTACCATAAAGACTTAACAGCAGTCTAAGTCAATGATACAGTTCAATGGTGGACCACATTGGAAAACATGAAACTGGATCTGTTACACACAAGAACCCGCACATTATTATTATGAGCTGCACCTTGGATTTGAGGGTACTTGGCCATGAAAAGAAGCATCCAGCACAGTGTGTTGGCTGTGGTGTCAGTGCCAGCTCCAAACAAATTAATCACGCTGTGTAGTAGGTTTTCATCATGGTAGTGTCGCTTCGGAGTGTCAGGCTCCTAAGTATAAAAAATAAAAACTGTTATGGTTGAAACTATCAAAAAAGGTGTAACCGTATCTTTATTAATCATTTAATAAACCAATTGTCACTGGGAGACCGGACCAGAACGGAGGCAGGAGGCAGGAAGGGAGAACTCATCTGCGTTGACCATCAAAACTTTTATTTAGCAAAATAAAAGTCGTCCAAAACTCGGGGACGAAACAGAACAAAAACAGGCTTTTACTCAAAACGTGGAAACACAGGTTTCCTCCAAATCAAATAAAACAGGACAGAGCAAAACAGAACGGAAAATGCAGACAGAAAATGCAATGAGCCAGCACCCGCAAAACCCAAAACCCCCCTTAAGAAGTAAACGCGCAAATTAGGCGATCTGCTTCACTTACCAACGCCATTACCCTTTAAACCAGGGGTGGCTAACCCGGTCCTGGAGAGCCGCATTTCCTGCATGTTTTGGAGGTTTCTCTGCTCCAATACAGGTGATTCCATTTACCTGGATTGTTATCAAGCTCTCACAAAGCCTGCTAACAAGCTGTCGTCACCTGTGTTGGAGCAGAGAAACATGCAGGACGTGCGGCTCTCCAGGACCTGGTTAGCCACCCCTGCTTTAAACGGATGAACTGGAGCTACACCTCGTGGGAAACAGCTACATTTGGGACGGTTGTACTTCAACCATCAGAGAGACCTGGATCAAGGATACCCAGTGCAAGCGTGCAGCTTGCCATCCCCTCTCTAAATCGCCTTCTTGCATTGAATTGAGAACCCTCCAATTTTGTCTTTCTTTTGTATAATGACAACAAAGACCATTTATTCAACTGCAATTCTGTGCCTTGTGTTTCTTTTTTTAGAACTATAGATGTTATTTTGTCTCAGTCTGTAAGTATGCCATCTTGAGGTAAATTTGACCCTTGAGGGTTTTTATGAAGACGTGTTACTACACGCAGATTGCCCCCGTTAACAGCAATAACCAAGGAAATGTACTTTTTTTAAAAGCTGGTAAAGACAAGCAACCGGCGCTGGAATGTTGATTATTTGTGGTTTGTTGAAGGCAATCCCCATTTGACCTGTTGAATTTCTACTTTTGATTATTTTCCTAATTTTTGCCAGAGTCTTCTGCTAACCCCTTGCCTCTCATCTTCCTCCTGAACTTCCTCCTTGCCAAAAGCCTGTCTCCAGCCTCATGTTCACCCCTTCTACGCCGGATTCAGATAGACCTCCTACAGATGCTGGTCTCCCCCAACCTTTGTACCCTTTATTTAAATATTTCAATAACTATGTTCTTTGGCGCCTGACACATTTAGCTACGTGCTCCATTCGGGTTTAACAATTAACATAGAACAAAAATGTAGACTTTGAAATGTGATTGTGTCATGAATGGATAAAGCAATGTCGAAACTTCAGGGTGTTTCAGTTATGTTTCTTTCAAAAACACTGAATTTTGAGGTCTACACTATAGTTCGTTTTTAAAGTTGAGTACAATGTGGTACACCGGATGGAAAGATATTTTGACCTGAAGAGGGATGGGCGCCAACAGGCTTTACTTGCACAAGTAACAAAACAGGAAAATGTGCCTCTACGACGCTAGTTATTAGGGGATCGTTCAGACCGACCGATATACACGTCACTAGGTACATCATACCATAGAAATCCTATGAAACATCATATGGGCTCTTTGCACACTTCCAACATTTTCAGAACCTGTATCTCCCTTTTCCTGTCTTTTATGATTTCCTGAGTAGAGTAACACACCTGGTGACTATATGAGGCCTGATCTGAAAGAGGAAATGTCAAAGGACGGCAGTGTACCTACCTCATGTTTTTTCATCTGTGTGCAGAAAACATCCACATAGCCTCTGCAAACATCAGGGATGAGCGTCTCCTTCAGCTCAGTAATAATTGTTGTCATACGCTGCTTGGTGATTTCGAGGTTTTTCATCAAATCCCTCCAGGTTTTGAGAAATGGCCCAAGCCAGGGAAAAGAATTGTATAACTGTCGTGATTTAAAATATAAGAATGAACATTACAAATACAAATCATGCTGTTTTTGAGCATAGACAACCAAAACACAAGTGGAGTTTAGTTATGATGGGGTTGGTTAGCATCATCTATAAGTCAAAGACAATTTCCTACTACTTCAAATACTTTTGTGATACCATGATCGCAGCTGATCCAGCCATTTGAATAGCTTCGTGGTCACGTGCTAACATTTCTTGGAAGACTTTGTCGTCATATTCGAACCTCTGCCCGAACATGATCCCTGAGATGATATTGGAAGCAGCGTAGCTCAAAACTGAATTGTTGTCAAAAGCTTCACCTAAGAGAAATAACAATGCTTAAACAATGCGTTGTTTAATCACAGCAGTTTCAAATGTATTTATCACATTTCTTTTTAAAAGTGCGCTCAAACTATTCATGCCTACTCTTGGTACCTTTATGTTGCTCAAAATTTTCAATGAGGAAGCGACACTCCTCGATGATTTTCTCCTCACTGAGCCTCTTGCCCATCCCAAAGTCTCTCAGCGTCATTAATGTGAAACGTCTCATTTCCTTCCATGAATCCCCGTTGGAAAATATGATGCCTGGAAGCAGGTGACGGGTGTGTTTCAACAGGGCTCAAAGTGCTGCAGAAATGCTCTCATAGAAGTTATTTTCAACCACTTAATTACTACAACATTTTTTCTGTTTTATCCAAGCTATCTATCTATCTATCTATCTATCTATCTATCTATCTATCTATCTATCTATCTATCTATCTATCTATCTATCTATCTATCTATCTATCTATCTATCTATCTATCTATCTATCTATCTATCTATCTATCTATCTATCTATCTATCTATCTATCTATCTAAAGTCCAATAGTCGTCAGGGAGGTAGCCAATTCTATCCAGTGAGCGTGTTCAAACTCATTTTCCATGAGTATTATTGACATTTAATACATTTTTAAATTAATATTTTCTATTACAGGGGTTGTGAACCTATAGCTCGCAAGTCATATATGGGTCTTTTCATTAGTATGAATGGCTCAAAGACAAAAATGGTTCGATGGAAATGTTCTGAATGTCGCTCCAGATTTGTGCACACACGAAGCCTAACCAAAGCTAGGAAGATGGTGGTCCTCTTCAATATATATAGAGCAAATTTTTGACTACAATTTACAGCCAAGGTGTGACAACCAAAAACCTTGTTTTGGCTGTCCATCGATAAGGAATCTTTTATATGGAAGATCGTTCTGTGTTGAGATACCATATAACAAAAATCTACAGACCCAACTGTAAAAACGCCAAATCGCCAGCAGAGCACCCAGAGTTTTTTTAATGGGTGAGTGGTAGGGACGGGTGGGGCTATTCAAAGAGATTAAGCACTCCCTTTTGTCTTTCACCCTGCGCCGTCTGCGCCGTCTACACCAAAGGTGGTACACCGGGATCCTCGTTTGCAGAATTTTGTGACATTTTTAGAAAAGAACTTTGCTTGCAACTTGAAACCATTATTTATGACAAAAATGACGGTCTACATGCGCCTTATCACTATCACTTATCACGTTTTACTTTTGTAAGATGACAATAAAGACCTTTCATTCAACAGCAATTCTTTTATGAAGGTGCACCGCTAATTTGATTTTGGAATGTAACTTCACTGAACAGCTATTTTATTCATTTCAGAGGTCAGCCATTTCGCAACTCTCCGTGGATTGAAAATATACCACCTGAAAACAACCGATCAAGGTTGCTAAGTTCTGCCTATCCTACAAAAGCAATATGAATCAGAAATATTTATTCTAATTGGGGCAATTATAACACATCATGATCAAGGTAAAAACATAGTGGAGTGAATAGACTATATTTTATTTTACCATGTCCTTGGTTGAAATCATAGAATAGCGGATTGATGTCTCTATCCCCGAACTCTTCAGCATGGTTTATCAGAGCCTGTTTGACTGTTTTGCTCCCGGCCAGAACCACAACCTTCTTGAGTCCAAAGTACACAGTGAAAACGGGTCCATAGGTTTTGGAGAGCTGCCAAGAAAGTAATAAAAATGGATAATGCTCATTAAAGTTCATTGGGAATTAGTTGTAAAATTAATTAGAATGTCTGTCAGTTCAGTACTTTTGGGAAACTATGAATCCAAGACTAACTATGGGTGTAAAATTATAGTCACTCCAATTACATTTGGCTGACAAAGACGTCTTAAAAAGAAAAAATGTCTTTGTTTATCATGAGGACTTTTTGAGACACCTGCCTGAAAATAAAATCTTTAAATTATGTGTTGGAATGCTAAGATGGCTATCTATTTGAAATCTGAAACCGTCTACACTACTTAGGTGAGAAACACAACATATTCACAAATCCGTGTGTGTATGTATATACAGTATATAAATTATATTTAAAAACACACACAGATTATGTATATGTATATATATATATATATATATATATATATATATATATATATATATATATATATATATATATATATATATATATATATATATATATATGTATATATATATGTATATATATATATATATATATATATCACAAGATTAATGACGTCACATTTATTATATGTATGTTGATCAGCAGTACTGGATTTTGGCCAGAAATAAAAGGGTCACTTACACTGAAAAGCGTCTCGTCCAGCCTCTTCAGATTCAATTGTAACAGGTTACCAAGCAGGGGCAGCGGTCTAGGGCCAGGTGGATCCAACTTGGTGTTGGTCTTACTTCGTTCGGTCAAGTTGCTGTACAAAAAAGAGATGGCAAGCAAGACTGTCAGGGTCCCCATAAAGGAGAACAAAACGGAATCCTGCAAAAGTTCTTCAAACATTCTTATACAGGCAGCAACCCATGCAAATGCAATCTCTGGTTCTTGGTAAAGACTTAAAAGGAAGAACTGTCAGAGGGGTTTGCCCAATTACGATCCATCACAGCCAATCAATCACCAAATAACAACTGTTCTGAAAAGAACAAGAAAAGAAAAGCAAAGGTCATGTGTTCACATGTCAAGATAAACGCTGGTTGGAAATTAACTAATGCATACTCTTTGCCTATGGAATTATAGGCCGGTGTAAAATCTTACATTTTTAGCAAAATTACCTAAAAAGTTGTTGCACAGCAGCTGAACAGCTTTACGTCTGAAAGTATAAAGAAGAGATTATTCGAGTTCTTCTAACAAATACTGCTCACATTTATACACATTTATACACACACACATATGTATGTATATATATATATATATATATATATATATACATACATACATACATACATACATATATACATACATACATATATACATCTATATACATATATACATAAGTATACATATATACATATATACATATATACATATGTATACATATATATACATATATACATATGTATACATATATATACATACATACATATCCATACATATATATACATACATATATATACATATATATATACATACATACATATATATATACATATATATATATTTATATACATATATACCGTAAATTCCGGACAATAGAGCGCACCTGACTATAAGCCGCACCCACCACTTTTTGAGTTATTTGGCAATTTTGTACTCACGAATATAACAGGAGTTTTGTAAGGTTTATTGTTCTATATTCTTTATCAACTATCCGTTATCCATTAGATCACAATACGCTACAACGCCAAGGGACCGAGACACTTGCTCTCAGCTAAAAGGCTGAGTTAAGGTCCTAGCCACAGAGCCAAGCAGCGATCAGTGCGAATGATTTATTCGGAATGAAGACAGTCCAAAAATCCGGTTTGAACAAATTTATTGACACTAATAGCAGCAAACAAACAATGTGAGGTTTGAACAACCCTTCTCGACAATCATAACAGCAATCAAGCATATTCACAATTTCGTTATATAACATCTTTGTTAGTGTCAATAGATCCGTCCCGGCCAAAGTCGATTGTTCTTTGGTCTGAACAAATCCACCGACACCAACAGCAGCGGGGGGGGGGGGGGGGGGGGGATTTTGTAAGGTGTATTTTTCTATATTCTTTATCAATTATCCATTATCAATCAATTCATAATACGCTACAAAGCCAATGGGCCGAGACACTTGCTCTCAGCCAAGAGGCCGAGTCAAGGTCCTAGCCGCAGAGCCATGCAGCGATCAGTGCGAATGCACCGTTCCCGGAGGTACTGCAATACCGGGTGGAGTGGACAGAGCAAGCTCTTATTCCATCTACAGATTGCAAAAATCAAACTTGCAGCATTGCTGACCTGACCTTGGATGATTCAAACATGCCGACACATAATTGCACACCGACACATTTTGGATTTTACACGACAATCGGGGGTTTTGGGGTTTTTAAGGGTTATTGTTCTATCTTCGTTATTCATTATCCATTACCCGTTATCGGTCAGTTCATAATACGCTACAAAGCCTAGGAGCCGGTACACTTACTCTCAGCCAAAAGGCCAAGCTAAGGTCTTAGCCCTAAAGCCTTGCTGCGATCATTGCGAATGCACCGCTCCCGGAGGTACTGCAATACCGGGCCGATGCGTGGAGTGGACAGAGCAAGCTCTTATTCCATCTCCGGATTGCAAAAGCGAGAGTACACAATTTTGGTACCACAATCTATCGAGTTCAGCATTTGGGGATGGGGATTTGGGGATTTTAAGGGTTATTGTACTATCTTCGTTATTCATTATCCATTATCCGTTATCGGTCAGTTCATGATACGCTACAAAGCCTAGGAGCCGGGACAATTACTCTCAGCCAAAAGGCCAAGCTAAGGTCCTAGCCCTAAAGCCTTGCTGCGATCATTGCGAATGCACCGTTCCCGGAGGTACTGCAACACCGGGCCGATGCGTGGAGTGGACAGAGCAAGCTCATTTGGGGTTTTTAAGGGTTATTGTTCCATCTTCGTTATTCATTAATCATTATCCGTTATCGGTCAGTTCATAATACGCTACAAAGCCTAGGAGCCGGGACACTTACTCTCAGCCAAAAGGCCAAGCTGAGGTCCTAGCCCTAAAGCCTTGCTGCAAAAGGTCCAAGCTCATTTTTTTTTGGGTTTGAACACATTTATTGACACTAATAACAGAAAACAATCATGACAATCTCAACAGCAATTAAGCACATTCACAATATTATATTTCAATATGTCTTTTTTAACAGCAAGCACAATGTGAGGTTTGAACAACCCTTCTCGAAAATCTTAATAGCAATCAAGCATATTCACAATTTCATTATATAACATCTTTGTTAGTGTCAATAGATCCGTCCAGGCCAAAGTCGATTGTCCTCGGTCTGAACAAATCCACCGACACCAACAGCAGCAAAACAAACACGACAATCTCAACAGCCATCAAGCATATTCACAATTTTTTTATATCTGACAATATGACGTGACGATATGACGTTTTAACATTTTTTCCTGACATTTTCAACATCAATTAAACAATTTCAGAGTTCTTTTCTTTTAACAGTAGTTAACCAGCGTGTAAAAGGCAATACATTTGGGGTTTTTAAGGGTTATTGTTCTATCTTCGTTATTTATTATCCATTATCCGTTATCGGTCAGTTCATAATACGCTTCAAAGCCAAGGAGCCGGGACTCTTACTCTCAGCCAAAAGGCCAAGCTAAGGTCTTAGCCCTAAAGCCTTGCTGCGATCATTGCGAATGCACCGTTCCCGGAGGTACTGCAATACCGGGCCGATGCGTGGAGTGGACAGAGCAAGCTCTTATTCCATCTCCAGATTGTAAAAATCTGTGCTCACTACAATTTCGCATTTGCGGTACAGCAGTCCAACCACCACAGCCACGGCCAGAAATTTCTGGCCGTGAAGCAGATGCCAGTGATGCTCACTAGGGGACAGTGTTCATTTGGGGTTGGGGTTTTTAAGGGTTATTGTTCTATCTTCGTTATTCATTATCCATTATCCGTTATCGGTCAGTTCATAATACGCTACAAAGTCTAGGAGCCGGTACACTTACTCTCAGCCAAAAGGCCAAGCTAAGGTCCTAGCCCTAAAGCCTTGCTGCGATCATTGCGAATGCACCGTTCCCGGAGGTACTGCAATACCGGACCGATGCGTGGAGTGGACAGAGCAAGCTCTTATTTCATCTCCAGGCAAAATCCTATTAGAGTCAAACCTTCATTAAGGTCCACAGTCCAAAAATCACAGCCGGCCAAAAGGCCAAGCTAAGGACTTAGCATCAGACAGTGTTCATTTGTCTTTTTTGGTTTGAACAAATTTATTGACACTAATAACAGAAAAAAACAATCATGACAATCTCAACAGCAATTAAGCACATTCACAATATTATATTTCAATATGACTTTTTTAACAGCAAGCACAATGTCACAATGTGAGGTTTGAACAACCCTTCTCGAAAATCTTAATAGCAATCAATCATATTCACAATTTCATTATATAACATCTTTGTTAGTGTCAATAGATCCGTCCAGGCCAAAGTCGATTATTTTTGGTCTGTGGTTTGAACAAATTTATTGACACTAAAAACAGAAAACAATCATGACAATCTCAACAGCAATTAAGCACATTGACAATATTATATTCCAATATTACGTTTTTAACAGCAAACACAAAGCGAGGTTTGAACAAACCTTCTCGAAAATCTTATTAGCAATCAAGCATATTCACAATTTCATTATATAACATCTTTGTTAGTGTCAATAGATCCGTCCAGGCCAAAGTCGATTGTCCTCGGTCTGAACAAATCCACCGACACCAACAGCAGCAAAACAAACACGACAATCTCAACAGCCATCAAGCATGTTCACAATTTTTTTATATCTGACAATATGACGTGACGATATGACGTTTAACATTTTTTCCTGACATTTTCAACATCAATTAAACAATTTCAGAGTTATTTTCTTTTAACAGTAGTTAACCAGCGTGTAAAAGGCAATACTATTGTGCAAGGGCATAGCTCTGACATCCCACCCTCCCAAGCAGCATTCTTCTAGTCCTCTGTGTGGGTCCTTTCCCTTCTGCGTGGGTCCTCTCCCTTCTGGGTTCCACAACCCAGGCCGTTGCTGCCGGGACTCCCACAGTGTAGCTCCGGCTACCCCCTCCGGGTGGGTGCAGACGAGTCTTCTTTATGGCTGCGTCCTAGGCCCGCCGCTCGCAGATTGTATGGTATCTGCAGCCATTTGGAGCACAGCCACGGGGGGGATCTGCCTGCACCTCCATACCAGCAGGTTTCTGGAGGTCCAGATGGCGTCCCTGATGGCGGCGAGAGTGAGCCAGTCCCTGGCAAAGTCGTTCCGAGGCCTCCTCGACCGACTCACCCCGTAAAGCACGTACTGTGCATCAGGGACCTCCCCTGCTGGCAAGTCCGGGAACTTTCCTAGTTGGTCGGCCATTGTCCACAAGACCTGGGCAGCGCTGCACTCACAAAAAAGGTGCCTCACCGACTCCTGGGCGCCACAGCCAGGTCGAGGGCACGTCGAAGTCGCTGACATTCCTCGGTGGTGCATTACAGCTCTGACTGGGAGAACTTCATGAGCCACCATCCATGACAAGTCTCGTAGTCTGTTTGGGAGGGCAGGATGATTCACGTTGCTCCAAACCGTTGTGGATTCGCCAAACGCAAGCCCCCGCACAGGGCTTACTGTAGCTCGCTCTTGCACAATAGCAATAAGGGCCCTGTGGTTTTGTAAAGTGTGACATTCTTGTGTTTCCAAATCAAACTTCTTCAAAAAATCCCGAATAAAGAGATGTGTTGGTGGCAAGTTAAATGAAACTGGAATCAAACGATTGTTTGGTACAAGCTTTAGCTTCCGCAAATATGAGCCCATCGAAAACCGGGTCATTGCTTGACTTTTCGGGTTGTTGGGTGGGCCCACAGCGTTTTGGAAGTGGAGAGAGACATATTTGCTTCCCAGGAAAAGCTGGAGGTCAGGCACTCCTTTCCCCCCTTTTTCCTTTTTCTTTTTCATTGTATCTCTTTTTATCCTTTCCCACTTTGAGCCCCAGACAAAGCGAAAGATGGCTCGGTCCAGTTGTAACAGCACGTTTCTTTTAGGCATAAAAATTAAACTGATTGACAAAAGCATTGGGAGGATGATCGCTTTGATGATTAGGACCTTCCCCTCAATTGTCATTTTTCTTAGTGACCAAAAAACAAGTTTTTGCTTAACTTTCCTTGTCACGTCATCCCAGTTGGTCTCGCCTCCTCCATCCGCATTGAATTTTATCCCTAGGATTTTCTGGTCTGTCTTTAACACCGTCAGCGGGAGTCCTGCCTTTTCTGTCTCTTTCGACATTCCATAAAACTTCACTTGTGATTTTTCTCTATTTAGCCTTGACCCAGACGCCCTCCCAAACAGGTCAGTCAAGTCAAGGGCTCTTCCAACAGGTGCGCGGTCAGTACATAAAATATTAAAATCATCCATGTACAAAACACACTTGGTAATTTGTCCCCCACTTCCTGGGATATTGATGCCTTCGACAAATCTATCTTTTCTTAACATTTGTGCCAAAGGTTCAATGCAAAAAACATAGAGAAGGGGATACATAGGG
This sequence comes from Urocampus carinirostris, assembly GCF_059441175.1. Taxonomy (NCBI): domain Eukaryota; kingdom Metazoa; phylum Chordata; class Actinopteri; order Syngnathiformes; family Syngnathidae; genus Urocampus; species Urocampus carinirostris. Next base: position 15,055,237 of record NC_142349.1, on the reverse strand, counting down.
CAACCTTGACGTACACCGCAGTTGATCTCGATTGCTTCCGATAAATTCCCGTTAATCATGAATTTGCTGTAGATGTCTCGGTATAGCAGTCCTACCCACTTGATGTATTTTTGGGGAAAACCACATTTTTGCAATACCCTGAAGAGGTATTGGTGCGAGACTCGATCAAAGGCTTTTTCAAAGTCTAGGTTTAGGACCGCTAGTCGCATGTTTCTGTCTCTCGCATAACAAATGGTGTCACGGATCAGCATGAGACTGTCGCTGATCTTCCTTCCCACAATGGCACAGGTTTGGTCTGGATCAACCAAGTCTCCCAAGACAACAGACATTCGTGTTGCTAGAAGCTTGCTGAAAATTTTACAGTCCACGTTTAAAAGCGTTATGGGTCGCCAGTTTTTTAAGTCAATTTTGTCTCCTTTTTTGTGCAATAGAGTAACTATCCCTATTCTGAAACTGTCTGGCATATGGTCTCGACTGGAAAATTCATTAAAAACAGTTAACAGATCTGGTGCTAAAATATCCCAAAAAGTCCGGTAAAATTCGAGGTTGAGTCCGTCATCCCCAGGTGATTTGCCTTTTTTCATTGTCTTTATGCAATCATTCAGTTGGTCTTGGGTAAAGTCCGATGTTAAAAAGGGGTCTTGACGCACTGATCTTGAAATATGATCTAATACATGCCCCATTTCATTCTCATGTGTTTCTTTCTTTTCAAATAATTTTTTGTAGTAGTCTTTGACCAATCTGGTTATTTCACTACTTTCCTTTGTTATTTGCCCGTTTTCATTTTTAAGTTTAAAAAGCCCCTCATTTTTGCTCATAATTTTTTTTTAAAAATAGCGTGTACATTTTTCCCCTTCTTCTATTTCTCTTTCTCTGCTTCTTATTATGATGCCTTTGCTCTTTATTTCCGCCAAAGCGTTTAGTTCTTGTTTGGTCTCTTTGATTTCATCATTAAAGTCCATCCCCTTTTCTGTTAGGATGAAATAGCGTTGGAGTCTACTTTGTAATCCCGACATGCGTTTCATCTCTTTAAGTTTCTTGTTTTTCCCTGCATTTTTAAAAAAGGTCTGTGTTCGTTTCTTTGTCATTTCCCACCATTGTGCTCGTGAATCATACGAGTCTTGAAGGATCTGCCAGTCTTTGTACAGCTCCTTGTATTGTGCGGCTAGAGCCTCATCCTCCAGCAGGGAGCAGTTTAACTTCCACAAACCCTTCCCAACAGTCATACCTCAAGGAAATGAGAAAGAGCAGGACAGTAGCAAGTGATCCGAAAAAAAAACTGGAATTAATCTTGCATCACTCTGTGCTAAACCCCTTGTAAATATGTAGTCTATTCGAGAGGCTCTGGCATTGTCACTACTGAACCAGGTGAAGCCCTCCTCTCCTGGATGTATGGATCTGAAACAATCCACCAGTTTAAATGTCCGGCACATGTCTTGTAATAAAGTTGATGTTTTATCTACTTTAAACTCCTCATCGGTCCTCTTTCTATCCTTCCTACTTAGGATGCAATTAAAATCTCCTCCCACGATTAGTGGTTGATGGCCTAGCATATGCGACTGGATGTCCTCTAAAAGTTCGTACCTGAGTTGTCTGTCGGCATGGCCGTATATGTTAATGAGGTTAAAATCATTCCCTATATAAGAAAGTCTTGCTAAGATTGCGCGTCCGTCTGTCATCACAGTACTCCCCTTTATGATGAGTTGAGGGTTGTTTATTAAAATGGCTACCCCATCGTTACGGTTTTCATTCGAGCCACTCCATAATGACGGATATGGCCAAATCTCTTCCCACTGTTTATAATTTTTTAGAAAGGGGATGCAGCATTCCTGTAGTAAAAACACATCTGTTCTGATAGTTTTTAAGAACGATAAAACACTGTGAGCCTTAACCTTTGATCTCACACTTCTCACATTGATAGTAGAGAATGTAATGTTCATAATTGTTGTTAAAGTATTTAAACTAGTTAGACAAAACCGTGGGATCTGAGTCCATTCTTTGGTGATCATCGAGATCATCGAGAGTGTCACCTGTGTCAGACACATCACTTAAGAGTAGTACCTCATTTTGAGACTCACCGTGGAAAACTCTGGGACCCTCTGACTCTCTGTCTGTGGTTCCAGGTCTTCCCCTTTTTTCTGGGTTAGGGGGTGAGCCAGAGGACCTATCAAGGGGTCTCTTACTTCCCTGCCCACAAAGGGTCAGATTTTTTCCCTCCCCGACTTCCTCCGTCTCAACTTCATACAGTTCCCTTGTGGGCTTATTCACCGGCAATCGGCTTTCTTCTAAATCTCTTATCTTTGTTTCTGTTTTTTTCACCACTCCCAATTTTGTCTTACTTTTACCCCTCTTTCCAGTGCCCGTATGGGTTTTTGGAGAGTCATTCGCCTTTTCGATTTGTTTGTCTTCTCCAAATCCCGGCAATGGCGTAGCAAACAAATTTGCTAATTTGGACTCTCTTCCAGGCCCTTCCTGATTAATATGTGTTTTCGGAGTGGCAGTTGCTTTTTCTATTCGTTTGTCATGTCCAAATTCAGGTATTTTATGAGAAATCGAATTAGAATTTCCAGGTTCTTCCTGTTTCAATTTTGATTCTCTGGTCTCTCCTCTGGTCTCTCCTCCAGGGGTTTTGGTAGGTACATCTGTTTTTTCAATTTGTTTGTCTTGTCCAATTTCTTTGTGCATTTCTTGATCAAATTCAATGGGTATTTCCATAACTTTATTCATTTCCTGTTCATCTTCATTGGGTATTTCTATAACTTCATTCATTTCTTGTTCATTTTCATTTTGTATTTCCATGACTTTATTAATTTCATTGTCTTTGTTATCTTTATTCATTTCATTGTCTTTGTGACATTTATTCATTTCATTATCTATGTTGTCTGACATCATTTCATTGTCTTTGTTGTCTTTGTTAACTGCCTTCCTAGCTTTCAATTTGTTAGCAAACGAATTCGGGCAGTTTCTAAAGAGGTGATTCGTTTCTCCACAGAGATTGCATTTTCTGCTATTGATACATTCCTCAAAGGAATGTCCAATTGTTCTGCACTTTCCACAAAAAATTCGATCACATACCTCAACCAGATGCCCATGCTCACCACATTTGCGACAGAGTTTCGGTTGCCCTTGATAGTGGATAAAGCCACGGTTTTCCCCCAGGAATATAGTCGACGGGAGTTGTTTCAGTCCCTGAAAGCCCTGAGGATCTTGCCGTAGTTGGACGGGTACCCTCCAGGCACCAGTCCAATAGCCTTTCTCACACCTCACCTTCATAGCCTGGCCTTTTACTGAGCAGTACCTACTCAACCAATAACAGACGTCATCAGCACTGATTATTTCACTAAACATTCTAACAATGACAATCTTGTTAGCATTATCAGTCAGCTTCTCCACTGTAAATCCAGAAAACTGGGACCTCACTCCCTCAAAGCGATTCCAAAACTCTTGATAAAGAGCTGCCGTTTCAAAACTCACATCAAAGCCTTTGCCAGAAGTCATTTTTATGACAGCATGTACCTCCTCCTTTTTAAACTTCAGAATCTTTTCAACAAACTTGTTAATAAAATCCGTCCTTGACATTCCCTCCGAAATTGCCACAACATCTTTGAGCAAGAATCTCACGCAGTTACGTCTCCGCCCGCCGATATAATGCCCGGCCATGGCAGGACTCGGCTGCTTTACTTCTAACTATGTTAAAATGGTTAGAATTGTAAAATTAATAATTAACAATACTCTTAAAACCGACGCCAATGACAGTATAAACGCATAGAACGAGTAGTGCTAACCTGATGCGTCAAGAAAACATTTGTCGGGGGGGTTTGGGGTTTTTAAGGGTTATTGTTCTATCTTCGTTATTCATTATCCATTATCCGTTATCGGTCAGCTCATAATACACTACAAAGCCAAGGAGCCGGGACACTTACTCTCAGCCAAAAGGCCAAGCTAAGGTCCTAGCCCTAAAGCCTTGCTGCGATCATTGTGAATGCACCGTTCCCGGAGGTACTGCAATACCGGGCGGGGTTTTGGGGTTTTTAAGGGTTATTGATCTATCTTCGTTATTCATTATCCATTATCCGTTATCGGTCAGTTCATTATACGCTACAAAGCCTAGGAGCCGGGACACTTACTCTCAGCCAAAAGGCTAAGCTAAGGTCCTGGCCCTAAAGGCCAAGCTAAGGGCCTAGCATCAAAGCCTAATGCCACTCCAGCATAGTTTGCTGCGATGAGTGGTGACACAGGGCGGGGGGTTTTAAGGGTTATTGTTCTATCTTCGTTATTCATTATCCATTATCCGTTATCGGTCAGTTCATAATACGCTACAAAGCCTAGGAGCCGGGACACTTACTCTCAGCCAAAAGGCCAAGCTAAGGTCCTAGCCCTAAAGCCTTGCTGCGATCATTGCGAATGCACCGCTCCCGGAGGTACTGCAATACCGGGCCGATGCGTGGAGTGGACAGAGCAAGCTTTTTTTTGGTTTGAACAAATTTATTGACACTAAAAACAGAAAACATTCATGACAATCTCAACAGCAATTAAGCACATTCACAATATTATATCCCAATATTACGTTTTTAACAGCAAACACAAAGTGAGGTTTGAACAAACCTTCTTGAAAATCAAACATATTCACAATTTCATTATATAACATCTTTGTTAGTGTCAATAGATCCGTCCAGGCCAAAGTCGATTGTCCTCGGTCTGAACAAATCCACTGACACCAACAGCAGCAAAACACAGCCATCAAGCATATTCACAATTTTTTTATATTTGACAATATGACGTGACGATATGACGTTTTAACATTTTTTCCTGACATTTTCAACATCAATTAAACAATTTCAGAGTTATTTTCTTTTAACAGTAGTTAACCAGTGTGTAAAAGGCAATACTATTGTGCAAGGGCATAGCTCTGCCATCCCACCCTCCCAAGCAGCATTCTTCCAGTCCTCTGTGTGGGTCCTTTCCCTTCTGCGTGGGTCCTCTCCCTTCTGGGTTCCACAACCCAGGCCGTTGCTGCCGGGACTCCCACAGTGTAGCTCCGGCTCCCCCCTCCGGGTGGGTGCAGACGAGTCTTCTTTATGGCTGCGTCCTAGGCCCGCCGCTCGCAGATTGTATGGTATCTGCAGCCATTTGGAGCACAGCCACGGGGGGGATCTGCCTGCACCTCCATACCAGCAGGTTTCTGGAGGTCCAGATGGCGTCCTTGATGGCGGCGAGAGTGAGCCAGTCCCTGGCAAAGTCGTTCCGAGGCCTCCTCGACCGACTCACCCCGTACAGCACGTACTGTGCATCAGGGACCTCTCCTGCTGGCAAGTCCGGGAACTTTCCTAGTTGTTCGGCCATTGTCCACAAGACCTGGGCAGCGCTGCACTCACAAAAAAGGTGCCTCACCGACTCCTGGGCGCCACAGCCAGGTCGAGGGCACGTCGAAGTCGCTGACATTCCTCGGTGGTGCATTACAGCTCTGACTGGGAGAACTTCATGAGCCACCATCCATGACAAGTCTCGTAGTCTGTTTGGGAGGGCAGGATGATTCACGTTGCTCCAAACCGTTGTGGATTCGCCAAACGCAAGCCCCCGCACAGGGCTTACTGTAGCTCGCCCTTGCACAATAGCAATAAGGGCCCTGTGGTTTTGTAAAGTGTGACATTCTTGTGTTTCCAAATCAAACTTCTTCAAAAAATCCCGAATAAAGAGATGTGTTGGTGGCAAGTTAAACGAAACTGGAATCAAACGATTGTCTGGTACAAGCTTTAGCTTCCGCAAATATGAGCCCATCCAAAAACGGGTCATTGCTTGACTTTTCGGGTTGTTGGGTGGGCCCACAGCGTTTTGGAAGTGGAGAGAGACATATTTGCTTCCCAGGAAAAGCTGGAGGTCAGGCACTCCTTTCCCCCCTTTTTCCTTTTTCTTTTTCATTGTATCTCTTTTTATCCTTTCCCACTTTGAGCCCCAGACAAAGCGAAAGATGGCTCGGTCCAGTTGTAACAGCACGTTTCTTTTAGGCATAAAAATTAAACTGATTGACAAAAGCATTGGGAGGATGATCGCTTTGATGATTAGGACCTTCCCCTCTATTGTCAGTTTTCTTAGTGACCAAAAAACAAGTTTTTGCTTAACTTTCCTTGTCACGTCATCCCAGTTGGTCTCGCCTCCTCCATCCGCATTGAATTTTATCCCTAGGATTTTCTGGTCTGTCTTTAACACCGTCAGCGGGAGTCCTGCCTTTTCTGTCTCTTTCCACATTCCATAAAACTTCACTTGTGATTTTTCTCTATTTAGCCTTGACCCAGACGCCCTCCCAAACAGGTCAGTCAAGTCAAGGGCTCTTTCAACAGATGCGCGGTCAGTACACAAAATATTAAAATCATCCATGTACAAAACACACTTGGTAATTTGTCCCCCACTTCCTGGGATATTGATGCCTTCGACAAATCTATCTTTTCTTAACATTTGTGCCAAAGGTTCAATGCAAAGAACATAGAGAAGGGGAGACATAGGGCAACCTTGACGTACACCGCAGTTGATCTCGATTGCTTCCGATAAATTCCCGTTAATCATGAATTTGCTGTAGATGTCTCGGTATAGCAGTCCTACCCAATTGATGTATTTTTGGGGAAAACCACATTTTTGCAATACCCTGAAGAGGTATTGGTGCGAGACTCGATCAAAGGCTTTTTCAAAGTCTAGGTTTAGGACCGCTAGTCGCATGTTTCTGTCTCTTGCATAACAAATGGTGTCACGGATCAGCATGAGACTGTCGCTGATCTTCCTTCCCACAATGGCACAGGTTTGGTCTGGATCAACCAAGTCTCCCAAGACAACAGACATTCGTGTTGCTAGAAGCTTGCTGAAAATTTTACAGTCCACGTTTAAAAGCGTTATGGGTCGCCAGTTTTTTAAGTCAATTTTGTCTCCTTTTTTGTGCAATAGAGTAACTATACCGATTCTGAAACTGTCTGGCATATGGTCTCGACTGGAAAATTCGTTAAAAACAGTTAACAGATCTGGTGCTAAAATATCCCAAAAAGTCCGGTAAAATTCGAGGTTGAGTCCGTCCTCCCCGGGTGATTTGCCTTTTTTCATAGTCTTTATGCAATCATTCAGTTGGTCTTGGGTAAAGTCCGATGTTAAAAAGGGGTCTTGACGCACTGATCTTGAAATATGATCTAATACATGCCCCATTTCATTCTCATATGTTTCTTTCTTTTCAAATAATTTTTTGTAGTAGTCTTCGACCAATCTGGTTATTTCACTACTTTCCTTTGTTATTTGCCCGTTTTCGTTTTGAAGTTTAAAAATCCCCTCATTTTTGCCCATAATTTTTTTAAAAAAGTAGCGTGTACATTTTTCCCCTTCTTCTATTTCTCTTTCTCTGCTTCTTATTATGATGCCTTTGCTCTTTATTTCCGCCAAAGCGTTTAGTTCTTGTTTGGTCTCTTTGATTTCATCATTAAAGTCCATCCCCTTTTCTGTTAGGATGAAATAGCGTTGGAGTCTTCTTTGTAGTCCCGACATGCGTTTCATCTCTTTGAGTTTCTTGTTTTTCCCTGCATTTTTAAAAAAGGTCTGTGTTCGTTTCTTTGTCATTTCCCACCATTGTGCTCGTGAATCATACGAGTCTTGAAGGGTCTGCCAGTCTTTGTACAGCTCCCTGTATTGTGCGGCTAGAGCCTCATCCTCCAGCAGGGAGCAGTTTAACTTCCACAAACCCTTCCCAACAGTCATACCTGAAGG